>NW_005842236.1:1110714-1113039 GCF_000455745.1 Alligator sinensis
TGCTGAACCACACTGCACACACATGATGTGACAGCTGCCACGCAGGTGCCAGGCAGGGGGTGGGGGGATATCCCCGCTGGCCCCCACTGTGCAGGGAGACTCTGCCATGAGCCTTCAGAGGCCCTGATCGTCGCTGCTGCATCCAGTGAGTGCAGGGATTTTTTTTTTTATTATTATTTTTATGGTGCCAGGAGGCTGGGGCCAGGTAGGGAATAGAGCCAGGCAGAGCAACCATGGGGGCTTCTCCCACAGCTCCAAAACAGATTTGACCAAATCAAAATGAAACAGTGATCCGAAACATCGAAACAAATCACAGTCCTCTGAAATGGCTGAATCTGAAACCAAAATGAAATATAGCCGTTCCACACAGGCTTAGTATGCAAATCCACCCAATTTGGTGTCATCTGCAAATTTGCTAAGCACACACACATTCTGATCATCCAAATCATTTATGAAGATGTTAAACAATACCAAACCCAAAGGAGGCCCTTGGGAACCTCTTCCCAACTAGACATTGAACCATTGATGCTTATTTGTTGAGCACAATGATCCAACCAGTTATGGATCCACCTTACAGTACTTTTATCTAGTCCAATAGTTCTCAACATGTTTAGATTTGAGGCACCCCTCAAAAAATGTTAGTTCTTAGTTTTCTCTCATTTTTTGACTATGGAAAAATAATAGAGTAATTCTTCTGTTGCAAAGAACTCAGAAAGATCATAACGAATCAGAATGTTGTTAATACTATGGATTTACTATTTAAAATCTCAGGGTTTATCATGTGAATCATGTTTTCACACTAACGGTGCTAACATTGCCTGGCATCCCAAAGCACCCTTGAAATGATAAAGGTACCCCAGGGTGCTGTCATACCCCGGTTGAGAATCAGTGATCTAGTCTGCATTTTCTCAACTTGTTTATGAAAATATTGTGGGAGATAATATGAAAAGCCTTGCTAAAGTCAAGGTATATCACATCCATACCCCATATCCACAGAGCGGAACCCCATTGCCCACATCCCTCCAGGTTGAATAGGACCCATCCACCACCACACACTGGGTGCACCCCTCCAGCCAGTTAGTGACCCATTTGACTGTGTAGGTGTTGACGCCACAGTCCCCTAGTTTTTTAATGAGAATGGGGTGAGAGACAGTGTTGAAGGCCTTCCTAAAGTCCATAAATACTACGTCCACTGCTACACCTGCATCTAAGGATTTTGTGACCTGGTCATAGAAGGCCACCAGGTTGGTCTGATAGGACCTGCATCTAATGAACCCGTGTTGGTTGCCCCTAAGCATAGTTTCTCCTGCTGGCCCCTCATGGACATGTGCCAGGATAATTCTCTCAAAAAGCTTACCCAGGATCGAGGTAAGGCTAACTGACCTATAGTTTCCTGTGTCCTCCTCCCTCCCTTTTTTGAAAACGGGAACCACATTGGCCCTTTTCAAGTCCTCTGGCACCACACCAGAGCACCATGAGTACTCGTAAAGTCGTGCCAGGGGTCCCACAATAACCTCTGCTAATTCCCTCAGCATTCTGGAGTGGAGATCATAAGGACCAGCTGGTTTAAATATGTCCAGTACCTCCAGCAGTTCCCTGACTAGATTCTCACTGACTCTAGGCCTGGGTGTGCCTCCCCTGGGACCTACAGGGGTCCCGGTGGCAGGGTGTGACCTGGTCCCTGCTCAGAAAAATGGAGGCAAAGAAATTGTTAAATAGGTTAGCTTTGTCATCTGGAGTGATTACCAGATTTCCTAGTGTGCCTTGCGGAGGCTCCACATTACCCGGTACCTTCTTTTTACTCCCTATATATTTAAAAAAGGACTTCTTGATGTCCTTGATCCAGGTAGCTAATTTGTCCTTTCCAATTATCCAGGACCTCACTCAACCTCTATGAATTCTCAAAGAGGATAGCAATGGCTCTGAAATTACCTCAGCCAGTTTCCTCAGTACCCTAGGACAGTGTTTCTCAAACTTTTAAGTAGAAAGTACCCCCTCAGTTCTGAAAATTTTAATAAGTATGCCAACACGCAATTTTCCAGGGGATCTTATATTTACAGACTGTGTGCTATATGTTGATATGACAGATGTCTGATCTGGTGTGGATAGGGTTGCCACCTTTTACACCAGGGGTGCACAACTTATGTATGTACCTGGGCTAGAGGTGATGTTGCCCAAACCTAGGAGGGCTGAACCACATTATTACTGGGGAATTTATTTATTGGCTGAACCAAATTATTACTGGGGAATTTAAAGCGCCATGAAATGTGAGGCACACCAAATTTTTTGCCATAGTTTTGAGAGGAAAAGAGGGTGAGAGAGAGA
>NW_005842236.1:1113147-1121793 GCF_000455745.1 Alligator sinensis
TGCATACGCCCTGCCTGTGTGTTGTGTACCCCCAGGGGTACACATACCACAGATTGAGAAACTATGCTCTAGGGTGCAACCCATCTGCTTCTTTTTCACATGCTTGTCCTTTCTAAACAAGTTATATCCATCCACAATAATATGCTGGTCACATGAACTATTCCACCATGTCTCTGTAATCCCAATTATATCATAATTCCATGATTGTACTTGGACCTCCACTTCTTCCTGCTTATTCCCCCTACTCACATTAGTGTATAAACACATCAGATAATTAACTGATTTGTCTATTTTCTTCCTGAGAACAATGCTAAGTCTACTGCTATTGCCTTTTCTTACTAGGTTTTTATCCTAGTCCCCTGACTCTTTGCTTACCTTCTGGCTTTTGTCTCTATCCCCCAGTAAAGCTAGTCTAAACGTTCAGTAGAAGACTATGAAATGTTGACATAACACATTAGATATTCTTCATTTTCCAGCTCTAGCCTCTTTAAATATTCATTATTCCAGATTATTTCAGCTCATGAGTCCCAACAGATGTCACCCAGTATGAAGACGCATGTGGCACCAATATGGCAATAATGTTGCACAAGAGGAATAGCATTCGAAGTGCTGTTGCAACCTGTCCTTCAAAAAATAAAAAAATTGACATTTTTTCTTGGAAACTGTTTGACCATAGTCAAATGATCTCAATCAAACTGTCTGTAGGCACCACGCCTAGCTCAACAGATGGGCATAGTACAATCAGTGAAGATACCACGTAGAAGCCTAAAACATACTGATTATGGCTCGGTTTGTTCTTGAACAGCCAAAAAGCTGCTGCCCAACCTGTGTTTCTGGCAAGGGGGAGATTAGAAGCAAATGGAGCTTGCTATTTTCCAATCTGAAACTTCAGTGGAAAAAAATCCCAAGGAATCTTGGCCAGTTTTGTGACATTTCACAAATAGCCCAAGCTGATAACTTGTAGGACACAAGATTCCTAACAGCCAGTTTCTAGAAATCCCACTCAGGGCTAAATTGTTTGGTGCAGATGCACTTTATAAAGCACAAAGTTCTAGGTCTAACTCTACCACTCCCAACTGCAACCTTGCTCTCAGTTAGACTCTTATTTCAGTAGAAGATACTGTGAACCTCTCCTCCTAAGCATGCAGGAGAAATTCAGCTGCTGTTACACACTTACAAGATGTGACAGGGGGAACTCTATCCACCTGTCTAGGGCAGTCTGCCCTGTCTCTCCTGCCGTGACTTTATCTAATATTTCTTGTTATTTGCGGGAGCCTGCCCATTACCTTGCCCCGATGCCAGCGGTACTATCCACAGCTCTGTACCTTCCCTACAACGTGACCTATGCCTCGCAGATGGCATCTCAGCCTAGCATCTGGCCTTCACCTGGAGGCACACACCAGGCCTCATAGCACCCAACCTCCCTTCTGGGGGCACATACCAGGCCTTAACATACATCACCGGGGTTGGCACACCAGCTGCCCTGCCATCCGAACAACTGCCACTCTCACCCCTCTGGGCAACTATTCACAAACAGCTCACATTCTCTCCCTATGGGGTTGGCCCATGTGCTGGCCTTCAGGATGCACATGTGCTCCTACACAGCCCACCCTGGGACAGCCCTTCAGGCTGTCACTTGAGCCTTACTCAGCCCCCAAACACACAGTCCTTCAGGCTGCCGATGCGCACCCTACTCTGTGTGGGCCCTCACAATTACCCCCTCTCCAGGGCCACACAACTACCCCCTCTCTGGTTACATAACTACTACTGCCCCTTCCCGGGACTACACAACTACCCCCTCTTTGGAGCCACAACTACTACTGCCCCATCTCCGGGCCTCTGCCTGTGCTCAGGTGCCACGATAGGCAGACCTGGCCACCACCCTCATAATCACCCACTGTGGAGTGAAGGCTAGGGTTATAAGGCACCCTTCCCCGCCTTTCACTGGGGAGGTAACTGGCCTAGCATTTCTTGGGGACTCCCTCACCACAGGGAGCCCCACCAGGCCACTCTTCCCCAGCAGGGTGTAGTTTCAGGTCATGCCCGGGACTAGGAGCCTCCAAATCATCCCCATAGCTCCTGCCCTTACCTCCAGGATGTTCCAGGAGCAGATACTTGGCAGGCTGATGTTTCTGCCTTGGCTGCTGGCAGCAAACTGGTGCCTGAGTTTGAAAATGGCCACCCTAATCACACACCTGCTGGCTACCTGCTCCAGCCCTTAAACTGACAGGCACCAAAAGGTGCCCAGTCAAACAGGAATACAAGTATTTGCCTCACTCCTTAGCTAAGCAGCTCTGCTGGCCTTTGCAGGGAAGGGGGTTCCCTTCCACTAACATCAGTGAGAGATATGTACATCAGTACAGTATATGTTGCAACAGCACAACCTTGAACTTAAAGTCTAAATATTATGGGTACATCTACACTGTGTCCTCACAGGAAAGGAGAAAAAGCTACCTGCGCACTCCTATTTTCACAAGCCAAATCTGGAAATTTAGAAGTAAAATGGTTCCTAGGGAATTTCTTCCCTCCCCTATAGCGCTAAGTACAGACAGTCAAAAAGCCCAAGGCTGAATTGATTCAGTCTTTGCAGGTTAGCCTAAGCTGCAGAAATTAAACTGAGAAACAACTGGACACACATTTATTCAAGAAATGGAGCCACATGCTTGCAGTAGCTCATGCCAGAAGCCAGGGGGCCACTAAAACACAGCTCTCTGGCACATAGCTAGCATGGGGTGTGTATTCACTTCCTCTTCCTGCTGCCCTGGAGGTGTCTGGGATTTTCAGTCCACAATCACAGAAGCAGAACTCTGCTGTGTTGGCTCATCACTTCCTCTTCCTGCTTCTGGGTCCCTCTGGGATTTGTAGTCCACAGTCGCAGCCTGCAGTAACTTCCAGTAAGCTTAGCAGGGCAGGCCAGCTCTGTACTTGGGGGAAAACAGGGTTTAACTCCCCTCCCTGGCCCCAGACCCCAGCTGGTTTGCCTGGGGTTGGCAGTCCCTGCCCCCCAACCCTTCACTACTGAAGCAGACAGCCCAGCCCAGCCCAGGGCTGCAAAGTATGCTGGGATTTTGGGGGACTGTTTTGACCCAAATTAGTTAAGTCTGATACTATATTCAACCAGGTTTATCTTAAACCAGTGTTGGCCATTTTGAAACTGGCTTATGTGCACTGAACTTCTGTTCTGTTACAAGTTTAAACCAGTTTCTGATGACTTAAACCAGTTTACCATGTATAACTTCTATCACTAACCTAGATGTCTGAGACTTCTGTCTCCAGCTGTTTGAGAGCAGCCAAAGGGAACAGCCACTAATTTGCTTCACTGCTGCATTTCCAGGTCTGGCATGCATGTGAGCAAGAGTGTTTTAGATCAGGGGCAGACAATTATTTCAGGTGGAGGGCCGCTTACTGTGTTTTGGCAAGCTGTTGAGGGCTGCATTGGTAGTCCCGCCCCTTGACAGGTGCCCTGCCCCCCGGTTGCCACCTTGTGACTGGAGTCCTGCCCCCTAACCCCTGACCTTTGCCACCAGAAGTCCCTCCCCTTGCCCCCAGAAATACTCCTTTCAGCAAGGGGTTCTGCCATCTCAGAACCCAAAAAACACCAAATTATATTTCAAAAATTGAACCGCTACAACATTCATGAATATGAATATGTACACAGAGATGATTGCACAATAGCTTAAAATGAATTCTTATTTTTGTATATTGTGATGGGGCGGGGGGCATGGAGATAGCTTTGTGGGGGGCTGTTAGTGTGTGGGTATGTGGATATGTGGGGTGCATGTGGGTGTGTATGTGGACATGTGGGGTGTGGGGGGAGGGTGGCTGGGGTGTGTGAGGAGGAATGGGTGTGGGGGTCTATATGTATGGTAGTGTGGGCGGGGTGTGGGTGTGGGACTTGCCCTATGAACATACACACACACTCCCTCCCTCACTGCACACAGAAACACACACACACACACAATCTCTCCCTCTCACACACAGTCTCTCTCTCTCTCTCACGTAGTCTCACACACACGCACAGTCTCTCACAGACAGTCTCAGTCTCACACACACAGTCTCTCTTTCTCTCTCTCTCTCACACACAGTCTCTCTTTCACACACACACACTCTCTCTCTCTCTCTCTCTCTCTCCCTCATTACTCTCTGTCTTTGTCTCCCCCTCCCTCACTGCATGGATGGACACACACACACACACACACACACACACACGGGGACACACGCACCCTCCTGCTCCTGGCCCTGGGGTACCAGTGTGGGCCTCCTGCTCCTGCAGTCCAGTGATGCAGCCACGTGGTGCCAGAGCAGCCCAAAAGCTGTGGCAGGCATAGACTTCCAGTTGGGGGTAGGGATGAGAGGGGGCTGGGTTGCCTTGTTGCTGGCTCCTGCCAGCTCCCCCTGGGTCCTATTGTCTTTGACAGGCAGCCAAGAGCAGATAAAAATACATTTTCTAAATTTTTTAGGGGCCCTGTGGGTCAGATAGAATGACCTGGCAGCCTGGATTCAGCCTGTGGGCCATATTTTGCCCACCCCTGCTTTAGATCATCCATCCCTATTGTAGGGGTATGCTACATCCCCACAAACATTTGGCATTTTTAAAATCCCCTTTAAGTGTAGTTATTAAAAATTATAGGAGATACTTAGAAAATATCCCAGTCACTTGCCGCACAGACATCTGTAAAGCCACAAAATCAGTACTCTGATTTAATTTCAGTTACTGTTTGTGGTGGCCAGAACCAGAGGGGTTACTATCATGAGCAATAAATATATGCTCATGGAGACATCCAGGCAATTGTCTAGCAGTTAAGATTAGTTAATGCAAAGCTTGCAAGTTTGCCACCTGCAAGTGGAATTTGTCTGTCACTATTTAATCAAAGTGTTGAATCTAACTGTTTGCACTGATCATGGGACTGACTGAGCCCCCAAAATAAGCAAAACTACAAGTTTAGCTGATCTTACAGTTTTTTTAAAGGTCAGCCATAACAAGATCTGACCACCTAATTAAAACTAGCACATTCCAAGGAATCCAAGGAATAAGAAACCAAGGGGTTGAGCTTGGGCAGAGTAATGCTCATTTCAAACCTCAAAGTAATGTGGTGTAATTTGTTAATTGGGTGAACCCGAGTTTGGGCAGTAACCTTTCATGATAATTTCTAACACCTTTTAATCCCATAGGGTAACAGCTATAGGGCAAGATTGTGAGTGGCTCTAAAGCCAACAGATTAGCATAAGATAAGGCATAAAGGAATGTGCATGTCAAGTAACCAGTTTGAAGGACAGGACAGAAGGACCATTGCTGTACCAAGCCTGGACCCCAGACTCCCAGTGTGAGCGAGGACTGGATCCTGACCAAGGGACCTTCCCGATGACCCCTCAGACAGTGTTGATCGGGGACGCCTGACTTTGCTGGACCAACTTGGCATGCACCTGGCATAGAGGGACTGCCGATAAGTTGCCAACCCCATCTGGGAACTCTTTGTTATTTTGTCTATCTGTTGTTATTATTTACTATTAGCTCTTTATTATTGTACTATTTGTTTGTCGCATTAACATTTCTGTTAACTGTTGTTGTATGGTAAGCTATAAGTAAATTTGCCTTTACTTCACTCCCAACTTGCCTCCTCGATCCCAAACCCAGCAGCCTAATGGCTGATACACTCACAGTGCCTAGGCGGCCTGTGACAGCTGTTGGAGGAAAGATTGGCTTCATAGGAACATAGCCCAAATGCTAAAGAAATTCTACATTTTATTTAAAACAAATAGTAACCCTCCTCCCCACCCCCCCAGAAAAAAACCCACTGGAAAATACCCAAGACTCATGCATTTTTTCCCTACTGTAAAGATAAACCTATAAAGTTATCTACAGTTCTTCAGCATGAACATTAACTAAGTTATTTTGTTATTTACTGCAATAGATGAAGCACGATTTAACAGGAATTCAGTTCCCTGATCCCATCCTTTTCAATAGCCTACCGGCCTGCAGTCACACACCTGATATACTGTTGTAGTCCAAGAGTCCCTCTGTACTGACAGATGTCTTTATCTCCAAATAAAGTTTAGACCTGTTTTTTATTAGTAATCCTCTCCTTAATCATTCCTGTTATGATTTTCTCCACAGTTAGCATACCCTTTTAGGGCCTGTCTACCAGAGGAGGCTGCTATGAACTTAGAACACACCAGCTACTCTGCACCAAAACCCCATGTAGTTTGTCTTCCTTAGAGCACAAGTACACAACAGCAAGGGACAAGGAGCAGAGTAGCTAATTCACTGTCAACTGATATCCCTACCTTACTCTATAATACTTTTCCAATGTAGATATAAGCCCTTTGCCTTGTCCAGGCTCTTATTTCAGATTCATTCGTAATCCCAAAGTTGAAAGCAAAACCAGAAATGATTTCAGTGGGAGCATGTTCAGATCCTTACACAGTGAAAATGCAACAGGCAATGCACTTAGAATAAGGAATCAGGAAGCAAACTCAATCACAACACCATATAAAGGAAACTGGAAGTTAGATATGTCCACAGCCATCTTCCAGGAAAGGATTAATCCTTAAAATGTATTTTTCTAATGCCTTATTTAGTTTAATGTTAAATGTTTGAGGCTCCAATCAGTCCTTTCTTCTCCATGCTGAACGGAACTTCTGTTCTTAAGGAACTCTTACTTCTCTCAAATGGATCTGGAGTACTGTGTTCAGTTTTGGGCCCCATACTACAAAAAGGATGTGGACAAATTGGAGAGAGTCCAGTGGAGGGTGACAAAAATGGTGAGGGGGCTAGGGGATATGACTTATGAGGAAAGACTGGGGGAACTGGACTTGTTTAGTCTAGAGAACAAGAGACTGAGAGAAGACATAATAGCAGTCTTCAATTACCTAAAGGGGGGGTTGAAAGAGGACGGAGCTAAGCTATTCTCAGTGGTGGCAAATGACAGAACAAGGAGCAATGGTCTCAATTTGAAGCAAGGGAAGTTTAGGTTAGATATTAAGAATATTCTCACTAGGAGGGTAGTAAAATACTAGAACAGGTCACCCAGAGAGGTGGTGGAAGCTCCATCCTTGGGGATTTTCAAAACCTGGCTAGACAGAGCTTTGACTGGGATGATCTAGTTGGGGCTGGTCCTGCTTTGAGCAGGGAGATCAACTAGATGACCTCCTGAGGTCACTTCCAACCCTAACTTTCTATGATTCTATGATTTTATGATCTCCTGTTCTTGAACCCAAAAGAGTTGGGCTGTCTGCCTCCATTTTATAAACTACAGTAACTTTCTGGGAACTTTATATTAGCCCTTCCTTGGCTGCTCTTCTGCACTTTAATAGAGCACTCAATCCAGGTCATCTCTAGATGGCATACAACCCTTTGCCAACCCCTTCTCTTGAATCACTACAAGATGCCCTACTACCTCCCAGCAGGCACAGTTCTTAATCATATAGTCTCCTTGTCAGGTGATCCTTATAAGCATTTAATTCACCTGGGGAGGTGGGCTAAAAAACATGACATAGGTAATATGGGCCCTAATCTCCTATAAAAGCAAAGATCACCCTACAATAATGCTCAGTCTTAATTATCCTTTGATTAATTTCAGCTCATTATTACTTTTGCACTACATAGGCAGTCATCATAGACAGTTGTTTGGTGTAAGGGTGATGACCTTCCAGTAAATAGAGAAGTCATCAGTGAATCCAAAGATGACTGAAGAGGGAGATCCAAGATCCAGTTTACCTGCATGCATTACAAATAGCTCCAGGAGGAAGGATTACGTTCTGGTGATGTCAGGTCACAGCTCTTTTTTTTCCCTTTGCCTCTCTCATCTATCTGCCTAGTCAGTAACGCAAGTTTGCTAGAAATGATTGATGCCTTGGTTAATGGTACCACTGGGAAAAATTCAGAGTTCAAGTCCCAATGGTGTTGATGTTAATATTGCATTTCTTCAGACTGGTCTTCAAGGTGTCCTTGAATCTCTTCATTTGCCCACCTGTGCAAGTGATCATCAGTAAGTTGAGAGTATAAGACCTGTTTTCAGAGCTGGTTGTCAAGCATCCTTATGACATGTCCTGTCCAATTCAGCTGGTGCCATATAAACATGGCTTCAATGCTGGTGATATTTACTTGAGCCAGAATTCTAGCACTTGTTCTTCTGTCCTTTTAATTGATATGGAGGATTTCAGAAGACATCACCGATGATAACGTTCCAAAGCTTTCTGGTGTTTCCAATATGTTGTCCAAGTTTCAAACCTATACAACAGGGTAAGGATAACAGCTTGGAAGACAAGAAGTTTGGTTTCAATCCAGATGTTGTGATCATCCAGGACATAATTTTGGAGATGTCCAAAGGTAACAATGTCAGATTTTATCCAGTGTCATCTATGTTTATTTTTTTGGAGAGCTGGCTACCCACATAGGGGAATTGATTTACATTCTCTAAAGATGACCCATGAATTGTGATAATGTGAAGGACCAGCTGGTTAGTTTGGAATGGGTTGGTAAAGTATCTTGGTTTTCATGAAGTTGACAGTATCTTGAAGCATTTAATACACTTCACAGAAGCAGCCAGGAGTGGCTTGGTACTCGTGTGTTCCTTTACCAACTTTACCAACTGACTGACCGGAGGCGGCGGCGGCGGCGGCAGCAGCAGCAGCAGCAGCAGGAGA
>NW_005842236.1:1121893-1122818 GCF_000455745.1 Alligator sinensis
CAGACAGCGGAGCCGTTAGGGAGCCGCACTCCTGAGCTGCGCAGCACGAACAGAGTGCGCAAACAGGCGCGTTCTTACAGAGCGCGCCTGTTTGCGCAGGCGTTCGCACCGGCAGGCGGGCAGGAAGGGCCAGGAGAGAGATTCCTATACGGGTAGGGCGTAGACACCACACAGATCTACAAACAACAGCTTATAGAATGGTGTCGACGAGGAGTGCTGCTAGAGCCTCTGCCCAGGGGGCCAAGCCCACCCGGGGCTGGTCTGAGGCCTCCACCCAGACCGAGCCCATGGGGGAGCTGATGTCCCCCTACCTCCTGGCCTGCGGGGGATCCCCAGCAGGGTCCGGGGAGGCAGAGATTGGGGGCCCCCACACCTGTCCGGCAGGAGCCCGTCTTAGGGCTCTGGAGGCGCAGGTGAGGGAGCTCCGGGAGGAGGTTAGCAGGCTGAGGGGTATCAGGGAGGCGGAGGATGAAATTGACAGCTATTTCTTTTCCCTGCAGGACCAGGCACCTAAGGAAGAAGCAGCCCAGGGAATGCCCTCCACAGCAGAGTGGCAGACGGTCACATCCAGGACCAGAGCTGCTCGCAGCGAACAGGTACCAGTTCCTCCAGTCTGACTGGAGAACAGGTATGAGGCCCTGGCGACCCTGCAGGAGATGGAAGGAGAGGAGGAAACCCTTGGGCAGGAAGCAAAACCACATTCTCCACGCTCCGAACAGGTCAAGAGATCAGCGGACCCAGAGGAGGAGACGACAAGTGCTCGTCATAGGCAACTCCATCCTGAGAGGTACGGAAGGACCCATCTGTCGCCAGGACCCCTCAACACGAGAGGTATACTGCCTGCCCGGAGCAAAGATTCGGGATATGACGGAAGTAATCCAGGCCAGAAGCCCACCGATTACTACCCCATGGTCCTAGTCCATGT
>NW_005842236.1:1125724-1135119 GCF_000455745.1 Alligator sinensis
GCCTCCGCAAGAGAAGGTTGAGAGGCGACCTTGTGGCTGCCTATAAGTTCATCACGAGGGCACAGAAGGGAATTGGTGAGGTTTTATTCACCAAGGCGCCCCCGGGGGTTACAAGAAATAATGGCCACAAGCTAGCAGAGAGCAGATTTAGACTGGACATTAGGAAGAACTTCTTCAGAGTTAGAGTGGCCAAGGTCTGGAACGGGCTCCCAAGGGAGCTGGTGCTCTCCCCTACCCTGGGGGTCTTCAAGAGGAGGTTAGATAAGCATCTAGCTGGGGTCATCTAGACCCAGCAATCTTTCCTGCCTATGCAGGGGGTCGGACTCGATGATCTATTGAGGTCCCTTCATCTATGAATCTATGACTCTTCAATTGAGTGGGCACACACAATACAAGCATCAGTATATTGAAGATCAGCAATAGAGGTGTTGGTTATTTGGGATTTGGAACATAACCGGTTAATGTTAAAAGAGATTTCCATCCATGTAATACTGGATACTGACTCCAGATGAAAGTCTATCAACAATGCAATGCAGAATAGCTGCAATATAGATGGAAAAGGAAGTTGGTGCAATCATCCATTGCTTGACTCCAGTTCTATAGTGAAGGGGTCTATTTCCATGCCATTGCTTAAGACAGCTGCCTTCATGTCAGCATGAAGAAATATGATGATGGTAACAAATTTGAGTGTGCATCCTAATCTCATCAAAATCTTCCATAGGGCCTCTCTGCTGGTTGAATCAGAAGCCTAGTCAGGTCAATGAAGACCATGTAAAGATCTCAGTGTGTTCATGACACTTTCCCTGCAGCTGGCTAGCAACACAGATCATCTCTGTTGTACATCTGACTGGTCTGAAGCCACACTGGGACTCAAGTAGAATTTCCTCAGGGAGGGTGAGACTACTGAGGAGAATGCAGAAAAGGATTTTCCCAGCTATGGATAGGAATGCAATACCATGATAATTGCTGAAATATATATCTTCTTTCTTGATTATGGTATCAATTCTGGCATCACTCAAGTCATTGGGTATGTGTTCATGTTTACAGATTTTCATAATAATATGTGGTTGGTGACAGAGTTTTTCGCACCTTGGTTTTGAGTTTCAGCTAGTGTTCCATCAGGAACTTTGTTGTTTTTCATTTGCTTAATGGCTTTCAAAGCCTCTTGATTAATTGATGGAACTTTGAGGTAGTCCTTCATGGGGTGTTGTGGAATGGCTCTGATAGTACTGTCTCCAACATTAAATCTCTGTTCAGAAGCTCTTCAAAGTGCTCCTTCTACTATACATAGATGGTGGAGATGTTTTTAATGACTGTTCCATACTTAGACCTCAGAAAGATGACTCTTTGCATCCTTGGCTTGTAGATAGCTTTGCTAGGCTCAAGAAACTATGCATGTCACAGCTGTCAGAAAACTTTTGGATCTCTTTTGCTTTGTTCTCCTACCAGTTCTTTTGCTGTCAAATTTTCTTTTGGGTCCCACTTTAATGTGGCTTGCTTCTGTTTGGAGTTGATGTCATTCTGCCAAGCTTTGAAGGCTCACCTTTTTCTGCAATGAGAACTTGCATTTATTTCCCTATCATTCTTATCAAGCTAGTCCTGATGATTCTTTGTGGAGAAGCCTAAACATTCTTTACATGCCTCATGGAAGCCTTTCTTGAGGCCCTCCCAGTAATTAATGGTGATGCAATCATCAGAGAAGTAGGATTGTTTCTCACTGAGGCGCTACTGGGGATGTTTGCTTTTAGCAGGGTCTTTCAAGCACTCAATACTAAATCTCTCCCTTGTTTGCTTCTTTTGTTTACATAGTTTTAGGGTGATACATGTAGACATGATACAATATATCAATCGACGATCTGTCTGGCAGTTACCTGCACTGGTCATTGCTTTGGTGACATGTACATTGTGATGGTCCTGGGCACAGACTATGACATAGTCATACAAGTGCCAGTGTTTTAAGCAGGGGTGCATCACTTGTGCAAAATAATTCCTTTTGAATTGCCTTTCCCCATCCCTTCCTTTGCAAGTGTTCCTTCCCAAGCATTTTTTTCAGACAGTAAACTATAGTTGTTGACCTTAATTACAAGAGATGTGTAATGCTGTGGGAGTATAATGTGGGAAAGTGGTGGAAATAAAGTGCCATTGAAATGATCAGAGTCTCCATGTTTCAATAAAACATAGAATTTGTCTATAATACTGTGGGGGTATGAGAGAGATTGAACCTCAAAATTGTATCCAGTTATTACTTTGGGACATGTGGCTGCTCCCCATCCTGTTAACCCAAAGTATAATATTTTCAAAACCAGCAGAGCTTCGTACCAAAACTTTCTATTACCTGATATAAATCTCAGCTTTCAAAAGGTAAGAGGCCATCCATATCAGTTTGGCTTTTTAGAGACCACTGCTTTCAAATCATACCAATGTGGAGACAAAGCAGAATCATTGGCAGAGTGACATGATTTTAAAGCATTTAGTGTCATCTAAATAAAATTATTAAGCAGCAATTTTGTACTACTTATATATAGTACAAACAATGCATGGTATTAATCCAAAGTCACAAGGATTTACCATATAGTTCACTGGGCTAGACCCCAGAACAATCAACTGAATTTCAAGCTGTGGTGATCCCACAACTCAGCACTGCTCACTATGTAGTGTACTTCAAATACCCCACATAAAGGATCCATGTGCTAATTTGCCCCCCATACTCATGAATGGAACTGGGTGTTCTTGTCATGAGTCCTGGGACCCTCCAAAAAGTTACAGTAAATCATAACTTAAGTGGTCCCCAGATCACATATAATCAATCAACTAATGACACGATAAAAAGAAGAATAAGTTACAAAGGTATTCCACAAAATATGTGGAATGATTTTGTAGCTGCTTCCCATCACACCATTAATTGAACATGTGACCAGGGGCCCCTATGGCTGGGAGCCCCACCAGCTGATCAGAGCTCCCAGCTGGGGGGGTCTATGCATACCACTGGGCATGGGAATTTGCAGCTGAAAGGGCTCCCAGCAACAGAGGGGCCTCAGGCACCCCTGCAACTAGGAAATCACAACTGATATGATCTCCCAGCCACAGGACAGCTCCAAGTGCATCGTATTGCTAGGAGACTGCAGCTGATGTACACCCCCACAGCTACCATCTCTTAGCTATGGGGATGCATAGCCCCCCCAAACATGGCTGGAAGCCCTGTCAGCTGGAAGCTCCCAGGCTTGGGGTTGCACATGGGTTCTCCCAGCTGGAACCTCTGATCAGCTGACTGTGGTTAGGATCCCACAGCTGGGAGACTGCATCAGCTGTGGCTCGGAGATCGCATCAGCTGAGGGAGCTCCCAGCCATGGAGGGGGAGTCCAATCCTGGGCTGTGCATACACTGGAAAAAAGGAGTATGGCATGAGAGGAGGTGCAATAGATCCCATCATGCCTTCACCTGCATGTATAGAGGGGCCCTTGGAGGCATACATTACACCTGCAAGTACCCCAGGAGGTGCTTCATGTTTAAAATTAATATAATGAATTCATGAAACTTTAAAGCACTCCCCAGGGAAGGCAGCTGAACTCCCATCTTCAGCAGGCTATTTCTTCAAGCTAGTCTAAAGTTTCATACACTTCCTGTCAATTCCTTAGACTTTTCAGAAAGTTAGCACTACGAGAGACACTAGCCTGGGACAATTAAAGTCAGTCCAAGGAGTGCAACTGTGACCCAAACTAAAGTCCATTGAAGTCAATGGAAGACTGGCTTCAATGATCTTTGAAAGAGACTACTTCTCCTCCTGCAAAGGACCTGGCCACTTGTACCAGAGAAAGCAAGGAAGTGATAGAGAAGCAACCTTCCATTTGTTAAGATAACTATAACTTGACTGATATCTAATATCAAGTAGTGTCAATTCTTTCAAGCTCATGCTCACATTCAATGTATCCATATCTGGAAGTGCTGATTGGTACGTTCTCAAAACAGCCCAGTCTCTACAGTGGTGTTCAAGTTTTCCTGTACATCAGCTCTTTTCCTAGACTTCAGAGAAAGTATGATGTATAACTTCCTCAGTATGATATAGCTGCCAAGGTTCCTCAAGTGCTGGTACAGCATGTACTTAGTTGGAACTGCTATTGCTAGATCATCATGAGCAAAATACACAAAGTGGGGTGGGTAAAGCATAGGGAACCTGAAAGTTTGCCAATCCCTTAAAATGTTTTAACATTTGCAGAAGGATTTTGAGTTAAAAAACCTTTTCTCCTCTTGTAATTTTATTCAAGTCATACAAATCAAAAGAAAAAAGAAAGCTTGAAGTTATGCTTAGAAGGAGTGAAAGATGTAGAAATACTAGGTTTAAAGCAACTGCCTTCAAAAAGAAGCTGGAACTGAGTGCTCACTGCCTGGTCCTACCACACACTATTGATGGAGCAAAATGAAACCTTTTAATTAACCTACTAGTTCACTTAGATTCCACATGCAAGAGGTTCAGTTGTATTGCTCCTACATTATTCAGAACCTTTCTAAAAGCAATCGGTTTCCTTCCCATTTCACATGTAGAAAAATATTTTTTTAATACTGCACATAGAGAAAAAAAGATCTATGTTCCATAAAGTTAATATTAGGTAACATCTGTAATCATGATAACGTCTATAGGTGAACCAAGTGGGAGCTCCCTTAATATAGAACATTAATTGACATCTGCTACCCCAGACTTTATAATCTAATATACAAATAGCAAACTTGCTCCAAAATGTGGTTTTAGTCATTCCAAACAATAATTAATTAAAATGGTTCATATCAAACCAAATTAAAACAATTGATTCAATTTCAGCCAAAAGAAAAAACCCAAAAGGTTTCATGTCAAACACTGTATCTGACCAGAAGAAATGAAATATTTCATTTTTCTAAGATGTATTTGGTAGCTGTGTTGGTCTGAGACAAAAAGAAATGCAAAACTCTAGAACTTTTGGTTCAGAGATTATACCTTTCATTAGACCACCTAAGAAATTGCAAAAAAAATATCTTTTTCTACATGCTTTCGGGTGCACACACCCTTCCTCAGGCTCAGGAAAAATTAAAGATGGTTAATTTTCCCTGAACCTGAGGAAGGGCACATGTGCCCAAAAGCTTGCAGAAAACATATTTTTTTGTGATGTCTTAGTTGGTCTAATAAAAGGTATCACCTCTAAACCAAGAGTTGTAAAGTTTTGCATTTCATTTTTCTAACGCACTAAAAAAAGGGTCAAATTCATGATTTCAATGATGATAATAGCATACCTCAGTAATTAGAACTTTCTCCCAAAACATGAGGCACAAGTTCATCTCTTCCCTCTGCCTGATGGGATAACATTCCCACTTGTCACAGCAGTATCACTATTACCCTAGTGAATACTTTGGTTTGAGATACATGGCTCGCAATGTCCCCTGCTGAAACTTTTCCATTCTTAGAAACATTTAAACATTCACTGGCTGAGAAAACAGAACCTGGTGTCTTGGCCTCCCATGTAAGTGACCTAGTCACAAAGCGAAACTCTCTCTCTCTCTTTTGGCCCATGTCTCAAGTGCTTAAAGCTTTTCTAATAAAGCAGCATGCTGACAACAGGAATGTTTGAGATACCAACCCCCACTCCCCAAGGATATCCTGGGGTCCCGATACTAACTCAATAAGTAGGATAGACCTTTGAATCAGTCTGAGAATGGACATGAACTGGGGTCTCCATTTCCCAGCTGAGTGGCCTAACCACTAGACTTCAGACTGTTCTGGCCCTCAGACCATACCCTTGGCAGACCAGGTCCTCCATGGCATTGAAGCAGCCATCTACCAGAAATTAGACTGAAGTGATCAATTAATATGTCTCAGGAGACTGAGAACCAATCAGATGGAAAATGTGTTTTTTTCCCCACACTACTAACAAGAGATGGATTTAAAACAACAGCCTACGCATGACAATCTTTATGATCACTTAACAATCCCCTGAGGCAGCCATTTCCCCTACATCAGAAACACTCCTACCATCACTCCTACCAAAGGTGTTCACTTTTTGAGTGCTTAAGAAAACAAATTCATATTAGCTACAGAATAAAAAAGGTTTTCTAATTCAGATAGCACAAAGAATAATCTGCACCCCTCGAATGATCTGTATAATTAATGCTATATTACAGAAGAAATTCTGTCAAAGAATTTACGACAGTCACATTAATACTAAACAGGTCCCACATGTTTGATGCTATTATAATAAATGCCAAAGAACTGAACAAAAAGCATGCAATTATTCTGAAGCATTACTGAATAATCAAAGAGGAATGAAAGTCAACTCCAAAAGTTCTTGCTTCTCCAAAACTGGGGTCAATAGTTCACATAAAAAGGCCATGATGAAAGCTATGACATTTGGCTGTGGTATGGGGTGATCAGTCCAACACAAAATGGCAATGATGCCAACAGCCCAAGAGCCGCTAGGGAATCCAGACTATGACAAAGAACACTGACTGCAATGCTTTCCAACCTGAGTTATACCTGCTGTACTGGCTCCTGTGAGAGATGGTAGCACAAGAGCTACTATTTCAGCAACATGCTTCCAAAGGATCCCTGAACAGTGGGGGCATCACTAGGATCTAGCTGTATTGGTACTACAGCTTATGTTCCTGAGAAGCAGCACAAATACAGCTGAAGATCAAGACAGTAGAAATTAGACAAATAATAGTATTTCATTCAACAGGAACAAATAAACAAATACAAATCGTTTAAAACAATGATGCTGCAACATTTGGGATTATTTAAATTTCTTTCTTTCTTTCAAAATGGCCACAGACAGGAGTGTTTGCTCAGAGCTCTGAAAGCTTCTCCCTGTTTTGTGAGCCTTTTTCTTCTCATTTTGTTTTCCGTCCCCTAGAGAGTATGACCCGTTTCCCACTATAGTCTCCCACTTTTCATTATTTTTTTCCTGCCTTTTTCCTGCTTTTCTCAGCCCTTTCTCCCCTCCCCCTCCCACTCCCCATCTTTCAAGGCATATTTAGTTTTCCCTCCCTCTCCCTTCAGCTTTTCAGCTGCTTATTGTTTTCCCTTCCCCTCCCTGCCACGTTGCTTACTTTGCTCCTCTCCCCTGGGGTTAATTTGTTTGTTTCCAGCTTCTTTGTTCCCTGGGGGCAGAGGGCTGCCCACCCTCCACCCCTCTGGTTCCTTGCAGGGTTAACTCTTTTTTTGCTGGAATGGCTGAAGGCAGATCCCAGTGGTTCACTGCTGAGGCTTCTGCCCCTCCGGACCAGAGCTTTGGTCTCTGGCTTCATGCCCCTCCCTCCATTGGAATGGAGGAGTGTGCTGCTGCTGTGGGGTGCTCATAGGCTGTAAGCATGTCCTCTATGCTGCCTGGGTGAGTTCAGTCCCCATCAGCTTCCTCAGCTCCCCTGCTTTAGTGCATGAGGTTGTGGTAGCAGGGGTGTCAGTCAGGAGTGTTTTTTGCCTCGCACCCACCTAGACACACTAGCCATTCATGTGGTAGCCTCGAACGTGCCTCCATTTCTCTCATACAATGACCTCACTAACCACCTGCACCCTTATGGCATGGTTAAGGGGTCAGTCCGTAGACTGCTGCTTGGCAGCAAGGTCCCTGAGTTCCGGCATGGCTATCCTTTAAAAGGCAGCTGTTTATGATTCTCAACAGAGAGGGTAGTGGTTTGCCCCAGTCCATGTCCTTCCTGTTCGATGGGCATCATTATGAGATCTACTTCACCATTGGGGATACCTCATGTTTTCAGTGTGGCAGCAAGTCCCACCTGGCTACCCAGTGCCCGAAGAAGAAGTTGGGAGTGACGGAGCCAACTGCGGCTTCCCCTGATGGTGGTTCCTCCAACTCTGGTGCTGCAGCCTTGTCAGGTGGTGGGGAAGGGCCTTTCTCCCAGTCACTCCCTGTTTCATTGGAGTCAGCTAGCTCTGTGGTAGTGGACCTGGCCCTCCCTTTTCCTTCCTCCTCAGGGGAGGATTTGGCCCTTCCTGCTGGGAAGAGCAAATCCCAGAAAAAAGGGGGTCTTCTAAAAAGGCCTCGTTATCCCTTCAAGGGGAACTGAGGTTAGTGAGCAGGGCCTGCCCCCCCCCCCCCCCCCTGCCCCCCCGCCTCTCCCCCGGACTCTGCAGTACTTGGGGGTGACCTGGGAGTGGGGGAAGTGGTGGTGGAGTTCAATGGCCCTCCCCCACTTCTCAGCTCCTTGAGGATGATGAGGTTGATATAGAGGTTGGACCCCTGGGAGCTGCAAGCAGCTCTGGGAGCAAGAGTGCCTGGCCCATAAGAGTGCCCCACCCAAGAGATCAGAGACGGATGTGCCCCCCCGGTCCACTTGGAGGACGCTGCTCCCAAAGGGCCTGATGCTGAGGATCCTGGTGAGGGGACAAGTGCTCCTCCCAGGACTCGGTGGCTCTCAGTGCCTGATGTGTACAGCTTCTCCTCAGGGTCGGATTTTGACTCTGCCTCTGAGGATGAGTTAACAGAAGTCCTGCCCCAGGAGGTGGCATCCTCTGATTCAGCTAAGGTGCCACCCTCCATAGGGAGCATCCCCACCCTGGAGGCAGAACCTGTTCCTGCTTCTGAGGAACCTCCGTGTGTTGCTTACTTGGTTGAAAGCCTTATTACATTTCTTGACCAGACAAAGCACCACCGGAGGGTTGCACAACATATACAGAAATGGTTCCAGGAACTAGAGACAGCTGTGGTGTCTGCTAAGGCCGCAGCAGTGGCACTGCACTCCACTGTGGGGATGCAGTGATATAGATTTTGCGTAAGCAAGCTTGCAGGAGATGTTGGGTGCTTGTTGTGAGCAGTGCCGGCTGGCAAGCTGTAGGCCTGGTTTTTTCCATCCTGCATGCTTGCTCCTCTCTGCTGTTCCTCTCTGTTCCTTTGGATTTGCCTGTTTCCCTTTTCTACACCCTTCATGCAGGGCTGCCACAACCTTTGGTTCACTCAATGCCAACAGCTGCAGAGACCCTGTGAAGTGGATGGCACTCTTTGATTTCCTATGCCAAAAAGCTGGATGTCACCTTTCTGCAAGAAACTCATACTGATGCAGCTAGTCAAGCTGACTGGCATGCTGCCTGGAAGGGCCATACATTCCTGAGCCATGGCACCTCTCTCAGCACAAGAGTCGCAAATGCACAAACTAAGTCTATTCCATCTCGGAGGAAAGGCAGCAAGAGGGCACAGCACCCCCCTGGCTCTCCAGGGACCTAGCAGACCTCCTGAGGCTAAAAAGAAAGGCCTACAAAGGATGGAGTATGGGAGTCACCTCCAAGGAGGATTATTCTGCACTGGTCCGGTCCTGTAGGGAGCAGACCAGGAAAGCCAAGGCTGCAACTGAACTCCAGCTAGCTTTGAGCATCAAGGACAATAAAAAGTCCTTTTTCAGATATGTGGGGAGCCGGAGGAAAA
>NW_005842236.1:1135161-1135485 GCF_000455745.1 Alligator sinensis
CCCAGGAAAAAGCCAACCTATTAAATAGGTACTTTGTGTCAGTCTTTCATCAGTCCCATGGGACACCCATGCCCGCTATGGGACAGGGAAGTCCAAGTGAGGATGATCCCCTGCCCTCTATTAATGCTGACTTCGTGAAGGAACATCTTGAGAAGCTGGATACCTTCAAGTCAGCCGGCCCTGACAATCTTCACCCCAGGTATGCAAGGAGCTGGCAAACATCATAGCCCAGCCTCTAGCACAGATCTTTGAAAACTCTTGGTGCTCTGGTGTAGTGCCCGAAGACTGGAAGAAGGCCAATGTGGTGCCTATCTTCAAGAAAGG
>NW_005842236.1:1136058-1139320 GCF_000455745.1 Alligator sinensis
AAGAGACTGGGGGATCATCATTGACCACAAGATGAACATGAGCCTGCAGTGCGCTGCTGCGGCTAGTAAAGCGACCAAAACGCTGGATTGCATCCATAGATGCTTCTCAAGCAAATCCCGGGACGTCATTCTCCTCTTGTACTTGGCCTTGGTGAGGCCGCAGCTGGAGTACTGCGTCCAGTTTTGGTCTCCACAATTCAAAAAGGATGTGGAGCAGCTTGAGAGAGTCCAGAGAAGAGCCACGCGCATGATCAGAGGTCAGGGAAGCAGACCCTACGATGACAGGCTGAGAGCCCTGCGGCTCTTTACCCTGGAAAAGCGCAGGCTCAGGGGTGATCTGATGGCCACCTATAAGTTTATCAGGGGTGACCACCAGTATCTGGGGGAAAGTTTGTTCACCAGAGCGCCCCAAGGGATGACGACTCGGTCGGATGGTCATAAACTACTACAAGACCGTTTCAGGAGGGACATAAGGAAGAATTTCTTTACTGTCTGAGCCCCCAAAGTCTGGAACAGCCTGCCACCGGAGGTGGTTCAAGCACCTACATTGAACACCTTCAAGACCAAACTGGATGCTTATCTTGCTGGGATCCTATGACCCCAGCTGACTTCCTGCCCTTTGGGCAGGGGGCTGGACTCGAGGATCTTCCGAGGTCCCTTCCAGCCCTAATGTCTATGAAATCTATGAAATCTATGAATTCTCTTATCACCACAGCTGACGCCTGACTCAGCGGTTACCCAAGAGGTTGTCCCTGGCTGCCTAACTGCTCGTATCACGTTAGCACATCATCTCCTTCTAATTAATATCTATGCACCCACTAGCAGGTGAGAACAGACAGCCTTTTTTGAGACCCTAGCTGACTTTTTGAGGGGTGCAGCTGACAATGATGACTTTCTCTTCCTGGGCAGGGGCTTTAATTACACAGTCGACAAACGGCAGGCCAGAACCCCATCAGTCCTCAGCCTGGCAGTTGCAGACACCTTTGGAAGCAGGGGACCTTGTGGACATCTAGCGCCATTTCCACACTGACGCAAGGCAGTACACTTTGATAAAGGCAACCGCTCGTGGGATTGCCATAGCACGCCTTAACCATTTGTATGCCGCCAAACATTGTCCACCAGTCCTGCATGGCAGCTGCATTATTCCATCTGGACTCTCAGATCACAGTCTTATTTGCTGTGAGCTGAGTGTCCTTGGCAGAGTGCATTCCTGGGCACCCTACTGGTGTTTTAACACCAGCTTGCTGCAAGATGCTCTCTTCTGTGAATGCTTTGCCTATTTCTGGCAGACATGGGAGACTGGAAGAACCACCTTTTCTTTCTGGAAGCAATGGTGGGATGTGAGGAAGGCACAGATCTGATCTTTCTGCCAGGAATACACAGAGCTGACAAAGAATGAGCTCCGTTGCCATGTCTGGGGGTTGGAGGAGGATGTAGCAAAGCTCAAGGTGACCCTACGTGATGCTGGCAGAGACACAGGACTACTTGATAGCCTTAAGCTTCAGAAGAAGCACCTGCAGGAGCTGGTGATGGGTACAACACGAGGCATGAGGATTCGTGTCCGCTGCCAAGAGCTGGCAGAGGCTGATGCCCCGACCCAGTTCTTTTTCAACTTGGAAAAGCAAAGGGCCCTGTAGAAAATCCTTGACCATCTCAAGACACCGGAACCTGTTGAGATCCACTATCACACTGTAGCCTTCTATCAAGACCTGTATGTGGCTGAACCTTTCTGCCCGGAGTCCACTAAGTGCTTACATAATGGCCTTCCCAAGCTGTGCCCAATGGCAGCTAATGAACTTGAGCGAGAACTGTCCCTGGAAGAACTCTGCCTGCCCAGAGCAAAGATTCGGGACATGACGGGAATGATCCAGGCCGAGATTCAGCCCACTGATTACTACCCCATGGTCCTAGTCCATGTGGGTACTAATGATGCGGCCAGGACAAGCCCCGATTACCTGATGACGGACTACCATGCTCTGGGCGGCATGCTGAGGGAGAAAGGTGCACAGATGGTATTCTCTTCTGTCCTACCAGTGAGTGGACGTGGAAAATGACACGAGAACTGCATTAGAGAGACAAACTGGCGACTTCGGCAATGGTGTCTCGAGGAAGGCTTTGGCTTCCTTGACAATGACCCGCACATCACGACGAGAGACATGCTCAGTTGGGATGGGCTTCACCTGTCCCCAAAAGGTAAGCATGTGTTCTCTTCTAGGTTGGCGGATCTCCTCTGGCGGGCTTTAAACTAGGCTCATCGGGGGGAGGGGAAAATGAGGGTGGGGGAAGCTGTGGACCACCAAACCATGTGGCACCCACAAGGACAGCCCAGCCGGAAGAAGGAGAACATCGGGAACCTGCAATCCATGGGGAGGCCAGCAGTACACCACAGGTAAGCAATAAGCAGGTAAGCAATAAGGGGCCCTTTGGGCATCAGAGCTGGGGGGCAACAAAGGCGCCAGTCACAGGACACAAGTGCCTATATACTAATGCTAGGAGCATGGGGAACAAGCAGGATGAACTGGCACTCCTGCTTGCAGAAAACACCTATGACTTAGTAGGGCTAACTGAAACCTGGTGGGATTCTTCCCATGACTGGCCGGTACACATTGAGGGTTATAAACTGTACAGAAAGGATAGAGTGAGGAAGAGAGGGGGAGGGGTTGCGCTCTATGTCAATGAGCGATATACATCGACCCTTATCAAAATGGAATTGGAGGAGGAGAAAGTAGAAGGATTGTGGGTTAGGTTACATGGAGGTCAAGGAGAAAGGGATTTGGTGGTAGGGGTCTGCTACAGACCCCCACACCAAGGGGAAGAACTAGATTCGGGGCTCCTGAGGCAGCTCTCAGAGACCATAAAAACTAGGGAGGCGGTAGTCATGGGGGACCTAAACTACCCAGACATCTGCTGGGAGACACAGACAGCAAAGTCCCACCATTCACACAGGTTCCTATCCTGTGTACAGGACCTCCATCTGACGCAGGAGGTACATGGTCCCACTAGGGGGAATGCCTTGCTGGACCTGGTATTGGCAACGGGGGATGACATGGTAGGACACCTACAGATCGGTGATCACCTGGGGGACAGTGATCACCAAATAATAGAATTCACCATAAGATGTTGAGTAGGTAAAGTAACTAGTAGGGTGAAAGTGCTAGACTTTAGGAAAGCTGATTTCAATGAACTCAGGTGTTTAGTCAAGGATGCACTGCAGAGTAAGAGTTTTGAAGAGATGGGAGCCCAGGAAGAGTGGCTGTGCCTT
>NW_005842236.1:1141517-1142297 GCF_000455745.1 Alligator sinensis
GCATCGCATTGCAGGCTCCTGTTCATCTTGTGGTCAATGATGACCCCCAAGTCTCTTTCTTCCGTAGTGCTAGCCAACATAGCACTGCCGAGCCTATAAGGATGCTGCGGGTTTTTCTTCCCAAGGTGGAGATCCTTGCATTTATCGGCGTTGAACACCATCAGATTCTTGTCCGCCCACTTGCTGAGCCTGTCCAGGTCAGCCTGGATAACCTGCCTGTCTTCTGGTGTGGATGCTTTGCCCCAAAGTTTGGTGTCATCGGTGAACTTGGCCAGTCCGCTTCTGACTCCAGTGTCCACATCATTAATGAAGATGTTGAACAGTATGGGTCCAAGGACAGAGCCTTGGTGGACCCCAGTGGTCACAGGACACCATGATGAGTGACTTCCATCAATTATTACCCTCTGGGTCCGACCACGGAGCCAATTTTCCAGCCAGTGGATCGTGGTGGACCCAAGGCGACAATTGGCCAGTTTCACCAAGAGGTGATCATGGGATACCAGATCAAAGGCTTTTTTGAAGTCAGGATATATGACATCAATCTATTCTCCCTTGTCCAGGTGATAGGTCACCTGGTCGTAGAAGGAAATGAGATTGGTCAAGCAAGACCTACCCGCAACAAACCCGTGCTGGCTATCCCTTAAGATGTTGGCATCGGCCAGTCCATTAAGGATGGCCTCTTTAAGAAACTTTTCTAAGATCTTCCCCGGGATAGAAGTCAGGCTGATGGGCCTATAGTTAGAGTGGCCAAAGTCTGGAATGGGCTCCCAAGGGAGGGGG
>NW_005842236.1:1142369-1145566 GCF_000455745.1 Alligator sinensis
ACTCTTTCCTGCCTATGCAGGGGGTCGGACTCGATGATCTATTGAGGTCCCTTCTGACCCTAACATCTATGAATCTATGAATGAATCTATGAAACTCACGATTGTGGTGGGGAGCCTCACTGTGGGCAAAGCCCCAGGGCTCAACAGGCTGCCCAGTGAGTTTTATAAGACCATCTTACCTCTCCTTGGCCCCTGTTTCTTGCATGTGTTTCATGAAAGCCTCGCTGATAAAATCCTGCCTGTCAGCTGTCTCTGGGCAGTTCTCACCCTGCTACCAAAGACAGGGGACCTGGGCTGCACTGACAGCTAGTATCCCTTCTGTGTGCTGACTACAAGATTCTGACCAAAGCCTTAGCCAATCAATCCATGCAGGACAATCTGTTCCTGCTTCATGACCTGGTGACAGCCGCAGACATCTTTGGACTGAACATTGGGCTCATCTCCTTGGACCAGGAGAAAGCCTTTGATAGGGTTAGCCACAACTACATTTTTCAGACCCTAGAGGCCTTTGGCTTTGGACCAGTCTTCATCTTCATCCTCCGGGTACTGTACTGAGATGTCTCCAATCTTTTGAAAGTGAATGGCGTGCTCTGTGCTCCATTCCTGGCTCACAAGGGAATCCATCAGGGATGCCCCCTCTCTGGAATGCTGTACTCTCTGGCCATTGAGCTCCTGCTTCACGCACTATGATGGTGCCTGATTGGCCTCATTCTTCCATTGACCTCTAGGTTGGTTGGTGGCCTGCTGATTAGGCTGATGGCATATGCAGACGATGTGGCCATTCTCCTCAGCACCCAGGGCAATGCCCAGTCACTGGTGGACTGTCAGCATGCTTATGAGTGCACTTCCTCAGCTCGTGTTAACTGGCCTAAGAGCAAAGCCCTACTCCTTGGTGCATGGACCAATCATCCCCACCAAGACCTGGCTGGAGGTCTCACCTGGCAGCACAAGGGCCTTACAGCTCTGAGGGGTGCTCCTCGGCCCATCAGTCTTCCCATCCTGGAATTGGGAAGGCCTCAGTGTGGAGGTAGAGGCATGCCTGCAGCTGTGGGTGGGGGGGTGCCCCAGTCCAGGAGGGCAGGATACAGGAGAAGCCCATCAGTAAGCAAAACCAATGTATTGAATGTATGCCAGATATTCCACTGGGTTTTTTCCAATACTGTTCTCTGCAGCTTTAGGTACTAAATTACTAAGGACATGCAGTGCAGGTGTCCAGTCTATATCAAGTACCTTATCCCATCAGAACATCTTGGGATATTCTTCTTAAAAGGTGACCTGTAAATTGTTTACAGAATATTCTTTCACCTGTAGCAATATGCATTTACACAACAACCATGGTAACAAGAACATTTGACGCACAATTGGTTTAAAATTCTTTTTACTTTTATCCCATGATATCTGAACTTTAGTCCAACTTCTGATTCCCAGCTTAATGTCACATCCTTGTCTTAAATCTATCTTAGATGTGGTTTCAGTCTGCAGTGCAGTATGAGAATTTTTTCAGTTGGTTTTAATCTTCCCCTCCCCCCCCTTTCATATCCCTTAGTTTGTGGTTCAAATGAGGTCAGGACAAGAAGTGAAATACAGGAGAAATTATCTTTGGAGATGTTACTATAAGTAAGCCCAGACTTTCCTTGAATGGTTCATAAATCTTAGGGAACCTAGGCTGAGCTTTGCATACTATCCTGTGTAACACTGAGGGAGATACATGATTTCTCACTTATGGACTACTGCACTGGTTTCACATCCACTGTGGGTATCAGATAAGAAAAGGATCCTAATGTGGCATAAACATTGCACCGCTGTCTTATGCTATGCTTATGCTCTGATCAAAGGGAAGCCAGCATACCTGAGAATGTAGGTTTAATCTATCTGTCATGAGTGTCAATAGCAAAGAAGCCATTGGTAGCATGAACTTCAATGCAGGCTGTACAAGCCCACATGGTATACCGTGTACTTAGGTGAACAGCTGAAACCTATGCCACCAAGACCTCACTTATGTCACCATTCTGAAGCTAGCTTTGATACACATGAACACCTGTTCTAATAACACCTGTGACTTCAGTACAGATATGGTCTTCTGCATGTGGGTAGGTTTTTGAGGCTTTTCTGAACTCTCTTGAAAGCTTGTCTGGATGTTGGGTTTAAGCTGGGTGGAGAGGGCAAACCCTGCTCTTTAGAATCTCTTTCCTTCCAGGAAGCCAGGAGACAGGAAATAATCAGATCAAGAAGGATCAAAAAATGGACACAGTATTAATTCAACACACAGTGCACTTTGGTCAGGAACAAGCAGGGAAAGTAAACCTGTTCCTGTTCCTTTTGAACAGCTGTAGTAATTTACTTCACACTGGAGAAAAAGGAATAGGGAGGCATCCTGACTCTGAATATGAATGCCTAGGGCAGAATGATTACATAACCCCTTAGTAAGGGCTAAGCCAAAAAGCTCAATCTGGTCCCTACAACTCATGTTCTTCAAAATTTTAATTAGGAGTGGGGCTTTCATATAGATAAATGTCTTATACACATTTATAATTTTAAAACATTTACCTTTTCTACTCAAATCTTTCATGCTTGGTTTCTACCTGGAATTCTTTGCTTTGGGATAAATCATGCAAAATCTATGTAGCTACTTTCACTATCCAGTGTTGAAAAAAGCAAAAATTCTTTCTTCTGCAGGGACATTTTGAAACTCCACAACCAATACCTCAATACTCCTCACCAAGGAACTAATGCTTTGTTCTTTTTGAAAAATACTAATGTTAAATAATGCATTAAAGTTTGTCATGCAGATTAGAAAAGTTAAGTTACTAGCTGTCAGGTATCCAAGTTGTAGCCATACTGGTCTAGAGGAAAAAGCATTCAGGACTTGTTGTAGAGGTGATATCATTTATTAGGCCAACTAGATTTTTGCAAAAAAATGTCTTTAATTTCTTGTATACTGTGGTCTGTATTTTACCCTTCTGGATACTGACCATCGTGTCTAAAAATGAGATGTTGGTGCTGGAGTATTCTAAAGAAAGTCAGATGGAGGGATGGTGATTGTTGAATTTCTGATGAAACTCAATCAGAATTTGTAGGTTTTCAGTCCAAATGATGAAGATGTCATCGATGTATCTTAAGTATAGCAAGGGTTTGATGGTGCAGTTCTTGAGGAAGTCTTCTTCCAGGTGGCTCATAAAAAGGTTGGCATACTGTGG
>NW_005842236.1:1148879-1150491 GCF_000455745.1 Alligator sinensis
TCTCTCTCTCTCTCTCCAACTTGGGCGGAAACCTCCCAAGCTCTTTATACGGCTAGCAAGCCAATCGCTAGCCGCCACGTGTGCATAATTTAGGATCGGCCAATAATGTGGCGCGAATCTAAATATAAATGGCGGGAACTCCTTTGCACCGTGCATCACTATGATGCAAAAGAAATGCACCATGCAAAGAAGGCTACAAACTGGCGGGAAATACTGTTCTGCACGCGGGTTCTCCTATTGCAGCAGAAAACTCTACCGTGCAAAGGAGCTGCAATTTGGCAGGGACATAATTTAGCAGTGCCGAAGCACACAAAAACAAAAAACCACAACTTTGGGTTGTGACACCCATCATCTGGAGGAAGTATTGATTATTAAAAGTGAAATTGTTGTGTGTGAGGATGAAGTGTATAAGGTCAGTAATATCTTTGGGTCTGTATTCTGAGTTGTAATCTTGTTCCTGTAGATATGTAAGGCAGGCTTGGATGCCATCTTGGTGTGGGACGTTGGTATATAGGCTGGTAATGTCCATGGTAGCTAGGAGTGTGTTGCTGGGAAGGTGGTCTATGTTTTTAAGTTTCTGTAGAAAGTCTGTAGTGTCTTGCTGTAGCTGTGCACTTCTAACAGTAGAGCAAAATTTTCAGAAGTCCCCCAATGACTTAAAAGCTTGAATTTCAGTTTCTAAAACTGATTTAGAAAATTAAACTCTGGTGCCTTCAAATACAGAATCCTTTGCTTCTATGTATGCAGACCTGGCTAGAGCTAGCTTGTTAACAGGTCTCATCTTGGAATCATAGAATAGCATCTTTTTTCAAAGAATCTTTTCCCTCTTTCTCCTCTGTACTAGGGTACAGCAATTTGGTGTCACTTTGAATTGGCATAATCAATAAGGACTCTAAGAAAGGCTGGGTGCTTCCTGGTATTATAAAATATGAAAGGTAGACTTAGTTCCACAGGCAACTGGTGCCTCCTGGCTCTGGGGGTTCAACAGCGACTGATCGTCGAAGTGGGGGGGAGGAGGGCATCCCCCAGCAGCCGATTACCAACCCTGGAAGCACCAGCAGCAAATCGGAAGTGCCACCAGCACTTCTCGGGGGTGGGGGAGGGGCACCAGCTGGCACTCCCCACTACTCAGCTGGCAAGGGCCAATTTAAGGGGGGGCACATGGTCCCCATGCCCCCCCTACATGTTGCTTATGCTTAGTTCGGTAATCTGACAAAAGTTGCAGACAAAGTACCATGCTATTTCAGGAGGGAAAGTTAACTAATGCCAAATTGTTGTCGCCACCCAAGGTACCACAATGAATTGGATGTTAGCAATAGAACTCCCACTGACTGGCATATTTGATCCAGAATAGCCAATTATTTTGATGTTTGTTGGGCTCACTTTCAGTCTCAACTGTAATTTTCTATATGCATAAGCTGGTAAAATATTAACCTGAACTCCAGTGTTCAACTGAAAAGAAACCATTGTTCCTTGTACTTCCTCTGTTAAAATCTAGTTTCTCTCATTGAATTTGCTCAATTCTATGATTTTATATAAAACTTTTCTGGTATGCTATCCACTGTATGCATTTGAAGGGCCGGGGGTTGGGGGGGGGTTGGGGGGGAGGGGG
>NW_005842236.1:1150501-1213033 GCF_000455745.1 Alligator sinensis
CACCTGACAAAAAAGGTGTTTGTTACAGAGCTTTCCAAATGCAGCACATTTGGCGCCATGTTGCTTACCACACCTGATACATAGCCTATCAGCTCTCTCTCCTTTTGCAGCTTCTTGCTAATGGGAAATTTCACTCTGTGAGGTAGCTTTTTACCAGTGTAAAACTCTACCCTGTGAGTCAGTTTTTTTCTGGCCACATGGTTTCATGCCTACTACACAGACAACCTCTTTTAGTACATTCAGTTGTTCAGCCTGGGCCTTCACAGTTTCTGCTGCCCTCTACATTTGGAGAGTGTTCCAGAGACTAGTCTCCCTCATGCAGTTAGACAAGCTGTATTTTTTCTTGTAATGCACTGTCTGCAATGCCACAAATAATCCTATCTCTAATCAGAGATTCTATCAAGTTCTGAAAAGCACAGTTCTTACTCAGCCTCTTTAGTTCAGAAACATACTGATCTATGCTTTGTTCTGTTGTTTGTTTACACACAAAAAAAATCCATGTCTTTCAAGAATCTCGTTCTTTTTTTAGCATGTAGTACCCAAATGTGGATAGTTTTACACTTAGCTGCTTCTTTTGACCTTTTGCAAAGATAAAAGTGTTACAAACAGCCAAAAGGAATCAGAACTCATGATACAGATGATACCTTTTATTAAACCAAGTAGATGTTTGCAAAAAATCTTTAATTCCAAGCTTTGGGACACAAGCACCCTTCTTCAGGCATAGGAGCAAAGATTGTAAAAGTTCCCCTAGGTAGAAAGGTCATATTTCATAGGAAAGCTAAAAGGTGTGGTAAAATCTCCTGTTTGGAACAGTTCATTTTATGTAGGTTAGGCTCAGAGACAAGTTGGAATAGTCTATTTACCTCAGCAAGACTTCTTTCCTACAATATGCAAGAAGACTGGGGACTTGACTTTTACCATTTTTCTCTTCTGCCGCTGTGGCTGGTAGGTACCATTCAAACTTGTGTCTAAATGCCCTACAGTTCTCTACTACATTCCTTGACAGTAGAAGGGAGGTTGCAAAACTAATGGTTCTTAGACTATAACTGTGCAGGCAGATTGCTTACAGAGTCTCTTGTCCTTCCACATGCTTGTGTTGCTCCACTTATGCTAGTTTTCAACATCTGTTTCAGTTTGGAACTCAAATTCTTTCAAGTTATTTAGGTAATGTAAGAGTGATGCTTTTGTCATGATGACCTGAATAAGACTGTCTTGCATTCAAAAGCTTGTCTGACTTTATCTCATTACAGAGTTGGTCCAACAAAAGATATCCCCCTAAAAAGTGTTTGCCTCTCCAAGTTCTTTATCACTCATCACCCCCAACACTATGTAGAGGCCACACAGAAATGACATTTGTCACATGATCGGCCCCTGGGAAGCACTCTAAAGCATGCTCAAACAGAAAAGCATGGCTCCAGAGGACTCTAATAGCATGACAAATTAACCCTCATTGTATGAGGATTCAAATGAAGATGCTCCAAAGTGGAGCGCCTTCAATAATTTCTGTCTGCTCTGGCTGCAGCACAAATGGCCCCAGCTGCTGTCTCTGGATGGGAAGGAGAAAAGACAGGGGAAGGAGGAACATTCTGGGGTTCTCTCAGCCCTGCTGGAGTCGGGGGGCAGGTGGATTGTACCCCCTCATATCAGGGGGCTCCAATTCACCCTCCCACACACACCCACACACTCTAGCAGGGCTGAGAAGGCTCCCTCCCCTGTCTTCTGCCCCCTCCCATCCAGAGACAGTAGCAAAACTGTGAGGGGACGGGCAGACCTGGGGGTGAGGTTGCACAGATGCAGCCTCTCTCCATGGATCAGCTCCAAATTGGAACCAATCCTCTACCCTCAGGATCCAATAGCTAACTCCATTGGGTTGAGGGAGATCAGTTTAGCTCATGGTGCTTTCTGTGAATCACCATGAGTTAGACCCAGGAGCTGTATTTCTGTGATCACCGGGTTCAATAAATGCAAGCACATGAAGAATAAGAACTCACAATGAGTTTTACTGTGGAGCAGCAGGTGAGCCTCTGCAGGCCTTTCTTTAGTTCCTCTTTCTCTGACTGACTAGCTATTCAACTGAGGGGCTATTTCCCAATTACCAACTCTGTTTCCTTAGTTAGGGATCATCTTTAAATTATAACTTCTATCACTACACTTCCCATCCAGTCCCTTTTGCTCCTTTAATCAGGAACATCCTCTCTTTGTGACCAACAAGGCCTCTTTTGATTATTTAAAAAAAAAGTGGTTAATCAATTTCTCCAACTCCATCTATACTTTCTGCTCTCACCATCTTTCTCCTTGGAGATTATCATCATTAGTCATTTATTTACCACTGACAGCATGTGAATGGTCTCAGCTTCTGTTTATGAAGGAATTCTCCCACAAGAACCACTTTACTGTCTTCTCCATTATTCTGTTATACACAGGATTATTTTGATTTTATTTAGCCAACTCATTATTTTTCACAGTAGAGATTGGTTTGGCCTCAAGACAATGATGACATTTGGCAGGTTTTGGTTTTCTTCTGCAACAAAGCAAGCTATTAAAAATGAAGATGGGGCCAAAGATGAGAAGTTTTGCAGATCAGTTTAGATGTTGAATCTAGCCAAATTGTCCATACATCTTATGTTTAGAAATGAGACTGAATATCCAAATGACCAGGTTATCAAACAAGATTTCAGTTGTTCGTGGTTTTAGCCAAATCAGAAATTCTGCTGGACTGAAGTAGATGGAAGCATAAACATGAAAAAGGAAGTTATCCAGAATGTTGTCAGACTACATGCAATTTGATTGAGATTTCTGCAAGAGTTCTTGAGATTTGTTGTTAACAAAGCAATATGTTCTTCACTGTCTTTAATCCTTTCACTTCCCTCAAAAATCTGTGCAGCATAAAGGGATGGCAAATTCTGTAGCTCTTCAGGATATGTGCTTATCTAACAAGTTTAGAAGCTGTTAATGCAAAGTAACATTGTTACTTTAGCCTTCATTAGGCCAAATGCTTTTGCTTGCATAAATCATAAAGACAAAAACTAGATTTGGATACATAACCAGACCAACATTCAAGACCAACATTATAGCCTTTTTAGTCTATATAGAAAATGTACATAAAAATGTTAATATTATTCAGCTGGCCTACTTCTTGTATGCATAACTGCTGTTTTTAAGAGTAAAAATAATTTTTTACTGCATTTTATTCCTGTTGGTCCTGAGAAGCCAATAGGGATAAAAGAGTAAACTGAATTATCTTTTTTTTGTGGGTCTTCAATGGAATTTCTTAACTAGGGATTAACCTATCTCCCACTGTGGTATAATGGACTGGGCCTTTAGTTGCAACAGCGTATAACCAATTAATATTATCAAAAGAGAAAGAAAGCAAGAGTGCCAGAATTCTCAAATGACTCTTCAAGTATTTGAACCCTCAGGACATGAATGGCACGTGTCCCCGGCAGCTGGGGGGGCACAGCAGCAGTGGGAGCGCAGTGGCAGTGGCAGGAGTAGTGGGAGCGCGGCGGTGGTAAGCGCAGAGCTCCCACAGATGCTGCTGGCACTGTCGTTGGTGGGGTGGAAAGCAGTGACCGCCCGCAGGTGCCGCTGACAGTGTTGGCAGTGCCTTTTTGTAGGGGATGCACTGCCATGCTCAAGAGGTGCATGTGCACCCACATGCACCCCCTATGCATTGCCCATGCCTCAGGATGCGGTACTCAAGAGATTTATAAATATCCAAGAATAATAAACAGTAACATATATGGGACTGGTGGATATGTCCTACAGAGTATGATAGGGTTCATATTCTGGAAGATATTAAACATGTTAATATCATTTCCAGATTATACTAGATTTGGATAGGAGCCACCCAGACACAGAAATACAAAGGCACCCAAATATCAAATCAGAGACATACAATTCTTACTCCTGTTTTCTTTATCATGTGTCCAATGCTTGAAGAGAGAGGCATGCACTTTAAATATTTCCTGCCAGAATGACCTCATAATATTCTGGGCTGTAACCTCGGTTCCTAAAGCTACTTCCTCTAACATACTTTTTTTATGATTCTGTCTGCACCTTTTGTTATCTTATTTACCACTCATTGTCATTTCCTCTGTCTTCAACAATCTCTTTTTTTAACTGATTCTTCCTTTTATGCTGATGGTTTTAGGAAAAAAATTGTGCAAAATGACTTTTCTTCTTAGAAATGTTCAACTTCCCTAATCAATATATACATACACATATAGATATATTTATATACACACAAATCTGTATGATCCTTCAATAAATACTTTTAACATCCAGCTGCCAACTAAAATATTCTCCTCACTTAAAATTATATTTAGAAATGATGCTAAGGGATTTGTTTTATAAAACTGCAAACATTTTCCAAAGAGTACAAATAAATTAAGGGCATTTTATTTTTGTGTAGATTAAATAGAAAAGGAAAAACAAAATAATGTAAATACAAAACCAACCTGCCCCCTATCATAATACATAGCTTGCTTCTAAAAGGTCAAATGAAGAGAGCAGGAAGAGAGCCTAATCCTCAGCTAACCCCCCTTCTCTTTCCTGCTTAACTAAAGAACTGAAACCCTAGCTGCTGCTGCTAAAGATTAGTCTCCATGAGTGGATCTACGATTTTGAAAAGAGCTAAATAGTCTTTAGTACTGTGAAATAGGAGAAGAAAGACCAGAAGCAGCTAGCAAGCAGCAAAATTGCCCTAAAAAATGTCAGCCTGATTAGTGAACCATCAAAACCACTAAAGAAAACAGATGATCAAATAACGAGCCATTAAGTCAGTTGACCACTCTGCTACCTAAATAGTAATGCCACAACTGCTGCACTGTAGAACAGGAATCAAAGCAAGGTACTTCGATCCTAGTCAGAAAATCAGCTTCCCTGCTTAATGCACACGCTCCAATTTTGGGGAGTTGATTTTTGGCAGAAAGGGTACATGTTGTATGCAAAAAAATGTGGTAGTTGATGCCTAGAACTGTCAGATTCAGAGACCCCAAAGGCTGGCTTTGCATTTCAGAAGAACATAGGACAAAGAAAGAACAAGCAGTGATGAGCACAGAAAAGTCAGTGAAATATTCACATAGGGCCTAACCATCCCATCATATGCACAACATGCATCAGTGAGAAGAACTTAATATGGAGGGCCTACCTAGAAATAAAGTGGTATGGCACAAAATGGTGAGCACTGCTATGGATAGTGAGCCTCTGTGAGTGTGTACACGGTGAACGAGGGCTATGAGGGGTTTGATCAACAAGATGGACTTGGATAATATGGAAGATGACTCCAGTATAGAGCCCCACAACAGAGAGATGCTTCCCCTGACCAACATGTGGAAACAGATAGAAGCCATTGTGTAGACTTAAAACAGCTTTAAAACATGCATCATGCTACTGGGATCCAGGAGAACAGGAACAATAGAAGCAAGCTAGATGAGTACTGTGACTCATGCAGTCTGTAAGTGAGGTGCATCTACCTGATTAACTGAATACATACAGGAACTGCTGGAGAAAGAGTTGTCATGGTAATTCTGACCTGGAGGTCTTTCTTGTTTGCCCCTAAATAACCTTATATGCCAGGGGCGAGCAATTATTTTGGACAGAGGGCCGCTTACTGAGTTTTGGCAAGCCATCAAGGGCTGCATGACAGGCAGCCCAGGGCAGATTAATATTAATTTTCTAAAATTTTTAGGGGCCCCATGGGCCAGATAGAATGGCCTGGTGGGCCGCGTCCAGTCCCCAGGCCGCATTTTGTCCACCCCTGGTATATGCCCACACTATGGCAAGAAGCATGATACAAATGATATTTAGCTACTGGATAATGCTATCTACTATCAAAGCACTGAGGCGGAATTATAACATGATAAAGGAATGGGGCAGAAGGAGCACCAAAATGCACATAGAAACTGAAAAGAAGTAGATAGAAGCATAGGAAATACAGCCATGGGGTCCTGAAAAAGATATAGCTAGAAAAGCCTTCAAAGCAGGGCCTGATTGTACTCATGTACAATTCAATAATAAACCTCCCAAAATGGTGCAGAAAGACATATACATATATGTACACAAACACACACATATATATACATGCACATACGCACATGTACATTATATGTGTGTGTGTGTGTGTACACACACACACGCATATGCACCATTGTGGGAGGTTTATTATTGAATTGTACATGAATACGATCAGGCCCTATATACATATATATGTTGTTTGTCCTTCGTGGGTGAAGATGACCATATCCAGTGCGGAGAGAGAGCGAGGAGGAAGAAGAGAGAAAAGAAATGGGAAAGAGACAGGAAGGGAGAAGAGAGAAAAGGAGAAAAAAAGGAAAAAAGAGAAAAGAGAAAAGAGAGAGGAAAGAGAAAGGAGAGGGGTGAAGGCTAGGTCACGTGGGTATGAAGGTGATTTATAAGCCTTATCTTTGCCTTAAACAATCTGCTGCAACAGGGGCAGGAAAGTGATGATGACTGTGTACCAGAGGTTTTCATTTTCCTGACCATGCATTTCTTCATTGCTTCTGTGTTTTGCTGTTTGAAGGCCAGTGCTCCATTCTGGAATGAGGACCTCCAGGATGGATGGTCATGAGCAATTTGCTCCCATGACTCCAGATCAATGCCCAAACTCTTTAAGGACACCTTTAGGGTGTCCTTGTACCACATCTTTGGTGCACTGTGAGACTGTACTCCATTTGACAGTTCACCGTAGAAAATTTTCTTTGGCAGGTGAGTGTTAGGCATTCTTGAAAGATGGCTACCCCATCTTAGCTGTGCCAGTTACACAGTGTGAATACTGGGGAGAGCTAATTTTCTGAGCACCTTGGTGTCCGGAATTTTGTCCTGCCACTTGATCTTTATTATCTTTCACAGGCAGCACAGTTGGCATCTTCATCAGTGACTTGGACGAGGGGGTAAAAAGCACCCTGTTCAAATTTGCTGATGACACTAAGATGTGGGGGGATGTGGGCACGCTAGAAGGGAGGGCCAGGCTGCAATTGGACCTAGACAGATTACGGGGGTGGGCAGATGAGAACAGGATGGGTTTCAACACTGACAAGTGCAAGGTGATACACCTGGGGAGCAAGAACCAGCAGCATACCTACAGGCTGGGGAACTCCCTCCTTGGCAATGCAGAGGCAGAAAAAGATCTTGGAATCATTATTGATACCAAAATGAACATGGGCTGACAGTGTGGGGATGCAGTCAGGAAGGCCAGCCATACTTTGTAATGCATCCACAGATGCATCTCAAGCAGGTCCAAGGAGGTGATCCTCCCCCTCTATGCGGCACTGGTCAGGCCACAGTTGGAATACTGCATCCAATTCTGGGCGTCGCAGTTCAGGAGGGATGTGGACAGCAATTGAGAGGGTTCAGAGGAGGGCCACCTGCATGATCAGGGGGCAGCAGGGCAGGCCCTATGAGGAGAGGCTATGGGACCTGAACCTGTTCAGCCTCCACAAGAGAAGGCTGAGTGGGGATCTAGTGGCCTGTTACAAACTAGTCAGAGGGGACCAGCAGGCATTGGGGGAGTCCCTGTTCCCCCAAGCACTACCAGGAGTGACTAGAAATAACGGTCACAAGCTGGCAGAGGGTAGATTCAGAGTAGACATCAGGAGGCGCTACTTCACAGTCAGGGCGGCTAGGATCTGGAACCAACTTCTGTGAGAAGTGGTGCTGGCTCCTACCCTGGGGGTCTTTAAGAGGGGGCTAGATGAACACCTTGCTGGGGTCATTTTCCCCAGTGCTCTTTCCTGCCATGGCAGGGGGTCGGACTTGATGATCTGTCAAGGTCCCTTCCGACCCTACAAACTTTGAAACTATGAAAATATGGAAGTGGTTACGTTTCTTGACATGACGCTGGTAGATGGTCCAGGTTTTCGTAAATGGAGGTCAGGAGAACGATGGCTTTCTAAACCTTAAGTTTTGTTGACATTCCGATGCTTCTGTGGTCCCAGACCAACTTACAGAGTCTGCCAAAGGCCATGTTAACTTTTGCTAGTCTCACGTTGACTTCATCTTCTATGTGGACAGGACAGGAGATCATGCTGCCTAGATAGACAAACTTGTCGACCATTGACAATTATTGGCCATTAACTGAGACATGTGGTTCCTGGGGTGTTGTGCCAGGCACAGGTTGAAACATCATTTCAGTCTTCTTTGTGTTAACAGTGAATCCAAAGTTGTTGCAGGCTGATTAGAATACCTGGGGGTAATAATAGACCACAGTATGGATATGAGTCGGCAGTGCGTTGCTGTAGCCAGCAGGGCAAATAACACTCTGGCATGCATCAATCGATGCATCTCCAGCAAAACCAAGATGATTCTTCTGCTCTGCTTAGCACTGGTGAGACCGCAGCTGGAGTACTGTATCCAGTTCTGGGCACCACATTTTAACAAGGACGTGGGCAAGCTTGAGAGAGTCCAAAGAAGAGCCACCTGTATGATCACAGTCTTAAAAGGCAAGCCGTATAAGCAAAGGCTGAGGGATCTGGGACTCTTCAGCCTGAGGAAAAGAAGGCTGAGAGGGGACCTGGAAGCAGCTTACCGCTACACTAGGGGAGTACATCAAGGGCTCAGTGAGCAATTGTTCACCAGAGCACCCGAGAGGAAAACCAGGACTAATGGCCACAGACTCCTGGAATAGCGATTCAGGCTCAACATTAGGAAAAACTTCTTCATAGTCAGGGTGTCCAGACTGTGGAATAAGCTCCCTCCAGAAGTGGTGCAATCACCTACCCTGGAATCTTTAAGAGGAGACTAGACAGTCACCTTGCTGAGGTCACCTGACCCCCAGTTATCTTTCCTTCTTGATGCAGGGGGCGGGACCCGATGATCTTCTGAGGTCCCTTCCGGCCTTACAATCTATGAATAGGTCTATGGACCATTGCATGTCAGTCTGTGAGCCTGCACATAACACACAGTCATCAGTGAAGAGGAAGTCATGAAGCATAGTTGTCTGGACTTTGGAGTTCGCTCAGAGCCTGCACAGGTTAAAGTTGTCTCCATCAAAATGGTGCCTGATCTCCATACCAAGGTCATCGTCTTGGAAGGCATCCAACAGCATGGCAGACAATACCATGCAGAAGAGGGTAGGTGCAAGCACACAACCCTGCTTGATGCCATCTGTGACTGGGAAGGGGTCGGAGCATTCGCCATTCACAAGGACACGTGCCATCATGCCGTTGTGGAACTGTCAAACCATATTGATGAATTTTCTGGGGCATCCGTACTTTTCCATGATTTCCCAGAGGCCTTCGCAGTTCACTGTGTCAAAGGCTTTGGTTAGGTTGTGAACATGAGGAGAAGATCAATGTGCTGTTCCTGGCACTTTTTCTTGAAGCCGTCGAGCCGTAAACTACATGTTGGTGGTTCCACGTTCTTTTCTAAAGTCGCATTGGCTCACAGGCAGTACGTTGTTAGATGATCAATCAGCTGGTTGAGGAGGACTCTCATGAGTACCTTGCCAGCAGTTGAGAGGAGTGAGAGGAGGGAGGGATGCCCATATGGTTGTCACAGAGTTGGCAATTCCCCTTCCTTTTATACCGATGGAGGCACCCTTGAATTCTTGAGGGACCACCTCACACACCCATATACTGCAGAAGATCTCAGTTAATTTCTCCATGAGGTCGTGACCACCTGATTTGTAGACCTCCACTGGAATCATGTCAGCTCCAGGAGCTTTGCCACTATATTTTTTTTTTCTGGCCTTTTGGACTTTAGCAATTGTAGGTGGTGCTTCAAACGAGGTATTGATGGGTATTTGAGGCAGCTTGCACATAGAGTCCATGTTGACAGAGGAGGTCCAATTGAGGATGGCCCTGAAGTGTTCAGCCCATCTCTGGAGGATCTGGGCCTTGTCAGTTAGCAGCATGGTCCCATCAGCAGACAACAGAGGGGAATATCCGAGGACTGCAGACCACAGAAAGCCTTTAGGGCACTGAAGAACTTCTTTGCATTGTTTCAGTCATCATAATGCTGGATCTCATCTGCTTTGTTCTTCAAGCATGTGTCCTGCATCCTGTCACAACCCAAGGGTGTGATTTTGTGTGTGCGCGCGTTGGCACTGCTGAATTATTTCCCGCCACGAGGAGCTGTCTTTGCAGGGTGCATTTCTCAGTTGCAAAGAGAAAACCCCGGTGCAAAGAAGTTCCCGCCACCCGCATGCAAATTTGTGTCCCACTATTGGCCAGTTCTAAATTATTCCCACGTGGCGGCTAGCGATTGGCTTGCTAGCCGTATAAGAGGCTTGAGCGGTTTCCGCCCAAGTTGGAGAACTCCAAGGAGAACCCCGCAAGGGAGGACTCCACAACCATCTGAAGGAGGAGGACTTCATGTTTCGTGAAGAACTCTAAGTGCTGCGGAGCCTAACGGACCCAGCGTGTACCTTAAGAAGGCTACAGGGGTCTGATCAACCTCTGGCCTCTCCCCGTCGCCGAACGATCCCTCGACGAACCCCTTCCCTGCACGCAAGTTCCACGGAGTCTAGCAAACTTCGTGTGAGTGTATCCAAAGCTCTTCTCCAAGTTGTTTTCTTCGGTTGACACGACGGGCTCGCGTTTTTAGAGCCTTCAGCCGGATTGGGCTAGAGTTCGCGAGTTTAGAACTCTTGTCCGCTTTTCTTCTTTCCTGTCTGTAACTGCAACTCAAGCAAGTTTTCCTACCTGCACCGCGACCATCTACGGTGTAAGTAAAATAATCTTTAATCAACGGCTACGCGTCCGTGCCTAATTCTAGTCCGCCGGCCTGCATTCCCCGACCCGCGTGCCAGGGCTGCTGGCTACAGCCCGCCGCGCACCCCCGAGGGCCTCGGACTGCTCCCGGCCCGCACACATCCCTCACAAATTGCATTGAATGGTCTTCCATATCGAGCTGCAAGCATGTTGTGCTGACATAGACATATCATAGCAGTAGACTCTGCAGAGATGTTACTTCTCTTCCAGCAGCCGTTGTATCTCCTCATCATTTTCATCGAACCAGTCTTGGTGCTTGCAGATGCTTGATCCTAGGGTCTCAAGAGCTGCAGAGTGTATAGCTTCATGAAGTCACTTCCAGTTGGCTTTGATGGAGGCAGAATAGAACGGTGTAGTGTGAAGCTGATCTTTCAGATGGTTCACAAAAGACCGCTTGGTGCTGCTGTTTATCAGCCCAGCAGTGTTGAGGTGCTTTGGTCCACTTCATCCTTGCAGACGCCATCTGCCTTAAATCGTGATCTTTAGTGAGGACATGATGAGCCGATGATCAGCCCAGTATTCAGCGCCACACATTGTTTTGGTTACATGGACATCATGTCTGTCCCTCCTTTTGACAATGACATAGTTGATAAGATACCAGTGCTTGGAGCAAGGGTGCATCCACAATGTCTTCTTCCAGTTGGGGAAATGGAACACAGTATTAGTAACCAGGCGCTCATGTTCAGCACATAGTATGAGCAGGAGAAGACCATTGCAATTGCAGCTTCTGGTCCCGTGCTTCCCAATGATGCCATCCCATGCTTGGCAGTCAGAGCCAATCCTGGCATTGAAGTTGCCAAGGGTGAGATGGTACAGCAGCGATCACAAAGTGGAGTTCATCATAGAACTGGTTCTTGACCTTGTCGGAGCTGGTCACGGTAGGAGCATATTTACTGGTGATAGTGGCACGCTTTTTGGCAAGCAGGGGAAGTTGGAGCACCATCAGTCAGTCATTCACTCCCTTGGGCACATAGGTCAGCTTCTTGATAAGATTGTTTTGTAGAGCAAAGCCAACACCTGCTTTCCATTTCTCTTTGTTTCCACGACCACTCCAGAAGAATGCGTAAACAGCTTTTCCTTCTGTGATCTGCCCTTCGTCGGGTAGGCAAGTCTCACTGAGGGCAGTGATGTGGATGTTATATCTGCCCAGTTCTCTCCCAATGAGGGCGGTTCTTCTTTCAGGTCTGTTGGTGTTTCCATTGGTCAATGTACATACATTCCACATGCCCAGCTTGAGAGGGATTCATTTCTTTCCTTTTCGAACGCTGTGGTGGGACCCCTGCCAGCCGCAGTATGCTGGCCAAGGTAAGGTGAAGCAGACACTGTTTGGGGCACCTTTCTAGCCCCTTCCTCATTCTAGGAGGTGAGCAGTGTGGTCCTGAATAGGGCTGCTCAGTCACTCAGGGGGCTGCCAAGTTCTACTGCTGCTTCTGTCCACTAGACAGTGACCCAACGCCCTGAGCCACCTGTGTGCAGGTTTGTTGCTACAGAATCCAGTGTGTCCACACCTTCTGCTTTGTCACTGGCCCGTCACCACAGGGCTCATGTTGGATGTGAGTGGCATGGGATTTAAATTTAAGTGAGGAAGACTTATGCAGCATCAGCCTCACTCTCTCTTCCAAACTAATTGGTAACCAGTGGCAGGACAGTATCAAGATGGCTGGAGATTGGCCCAGATGCAGTGGATGATCAGGACGTCTTTTGTGCTTTGTCCTGCTTGTCTTTTGTGATCCACAGCATGGTGCCATCATGGCTATTAGATCACACAAAGGTCTCGTTTGCCCAGTCAGCCAGAGTCAGACTTTGCATGCAGAGATAGGCATGTCTCTATCTCCCCAGAGGTCTAAGACTGACTGGGGACCCTTACCTGGTTTGGCCTGCCCATCAAGGCACTTTACCAAGATGTGGCTGCTGTTGCATGCAGACAGATATTTGGAGCCACTGGTGAGAACTGAGTGCCGGTGAGGACCAACAGAGGAAGAGTCACTCAGGCGAGTGCAACGTACTCTTTCTTTGGAGGTGCTACCTCTCCCAGACGCCCCTCACCTATATAGACAGAGTCTTTTGGTTCAAGTTGACATCTTTTATCAGACCAACTTGGAGGTGGGTTGATGTTTCTAGCAAGCTTTCAGATAACATAGTATCCTTTTTCAAGCTAAGTGGATTGTAGAAAGGGGTGACTGCCCTGTGTATACTGGGGAATTTGTCAGTAGTCTATGCAAGTGGATATGACAGCTGAACTGCTCTGAGGCCAATCATACATTCCACATGGAGGGGGGAGGGCAGGGGAAGGAAATTTTTTTTGTGAGTTATGGTATGGGTACCCAGTATGGCTGGGGTTTAGGCAGACTATAGTGAGAATGACAACTCATGTCTCTGTTCAGTCCATGATTTTTCATCTCCAGAGTGGTGATGAAGTTGAGTTTATGGGTACATCTTTTGAAGGTGCTCTGTAAATTTCCTTTGAGGATAAGGACTGAGAGATCTGACAGAGATATATAATATAATAAATAAAATATATAATAAATCAAATAGGCCATTGCAATACTGAGAAAAGTGAAGTTAATTTTGCTTGATATTAGGCTTGTTATCCATTCACATCTAAGCACTATAGAGCTCACTGTGACACACTGCCAAAACTGAGAAAGATCAATTCAGTATTATTATGATATATATCCCATGTGTATGTACTTCAGAGAAACTATATATTAGCCTACCTTGAGATATGGCATTTGTCTTCATACTTTTAAGGGAACATGTGTAGATGTATACTGCATAAGTGGTATTGGCCCAAGTATGTTATGACAAGCAGTCTTCTAGGAGGCAAAGAAAAATATCTTATCTAAAGCTAAAGCCTTACTGTCACAGGGCACTAGGGCATGCCTGCTCTTTTAAGAGCAAAGCAGCCTAGCTAGAGAGCTGTGGGAGCTAGACAGAGCTCCATGCCTGCAGGTTGCCTTGGCAGCAGGCTAATGAGGGAATTCGCTGGCACCTGCACATGGTCAGCTGACCAGAAGTAGGTAGGGCCCTGGGCACATATAAGCCCCAGTGCTGGGGCTGGCAGGAGTTAGTTCTCTGCCAGCTGCCAGGGGAATAAGCTCTTGTGGGAAAGAACTACTCAGAGACATCTGGTTGCCTGAGCTGCTGCTTGTAAAACTAATGGGGCTTCAGGAGCTCATAAGGAACCCAGGGATAGGAGACACACAACACTTGGGGAGAAGTTTGTCTTCTTAAAGGGACAGAGTGTGGCCTCCATCGTTATTGTTATGTTATAGCCCAGGGGCTTATATTTATGTTGTCATTTGCACCGGTGGACTGGGATGAGGCTAATAGGAGAGGAGGTGGCCTCATTGGGGCACAGTATCATGCAGAGCCCCAGCACCAGAGGGGCACAAGCGATAGGGGTACAGCAAGCCCAGCACCAGAGGAGTGCAGTTACAGGGGCCGCTGAACCCAGCACCAGAAGGGTGCAGTTGCAGAGGCTGCAGAGCCCAGCACCAGAGGGGCACAAGCAACAGGGGCACTGCAAGCCCAGCACCAGAGGGGTGCAGTTACAAAGGCCAGGGGCCCAGTGACAGCTGGAGGCCAAGTTTGGCCAAGACCCCAACAGAGGGACATTATTTCTATACCAGCTGCAAGGCATAGGGTGTGGTAAAGGGGAGGTTTTGGAGCCACACATCTAGCCCATAAATCTAAGGGTGTCCCGTGAGGCACCAACTTCGAGAGAGACCCTGCAGGGTCTAATGGGCTTTGACAGGACCATGACATACAGAAACTCATGGGCAGCCTCCCGACTTATTATCTTTATCAACAGGACGTGGCCGGTGAGATTAGAAGGCACCTGCAGGATGAAGCTGGCACAGTCACGGAGCCCTAGGGGCATCACAGCCATTCCTGGGGACCCTGCACCATGATACATACACAGGATGAGCCATTTAGATAAAAGACATGGTAGAAATGACAAAGAACACTGCCAATGCAAACACTATCCACATACAAAACCCTGTGCTCTGCACAAATCACTGAGAATGCATTTATTCAGAACACATAACAGGCCAAATACCTTTTGCTGAAATAAATCCACTGATTACACATCTAACTTCCAAAAAGGGCAACTCCAGAAGAGAATTTAATTTGAGTTTTAAATCAATTCATCAGCAAGGTTACGAAACATCCAGACTTTTGAAAAAAACAGAAAAAAGAAGATACTTTAGATTCTTTTAAATCTTTGCAGTGCTTTCCTCTGATTTCAGTGGGCATTGAACTGCATCCTTTCTGAGGCATTATACCCAAATTGAAGAATAAGCTTGCCTTTATGCACCTGACAACAGAAAAAAAATGGGGTGTGAATATTTAAGTGTGTGATTATAACTGTAAGGAACCAAAAAGAAAAAAAGGCTACAAAAATGAACACTCCACTATCTTCTTTTCTGGGGGGGTGGGGAATCCCCCGCACCACAACCATCATCACTAACAAAACAAAACCCCATTAACATAGTTCAAAAGCCAGTGAAGAATGAGCCTGGGTCATCACAAACCAGGTATAATAACATCATCAAATCTCTAATTTCCTTAATTGGTGTTTTCCATGGCAGCTCATAACTTCTTTTCTTTCTTTATTCCTAATACACTGTTTGATGTCTCACAGTCTGTGACCCTCATTGTGTGTGGAGTCCCATGGTGTGTGCCAGAGTCATCTCTACATTAGAGCACCATGGGTATGCTGTGAACTGAGGTAGCAGCACAGACTGAGATCCAGGGGTGGATCCAGGGGGTGCTCACTGGTGCAGTTGCACCCCGTTTGATTGCTTCTCCACCCAAAGGTTTAAAACTGACCACCGGGCAGTGGCAGCAATATTTCTATTCAGGCAGCACTGAGGGAGTCAATTGACTTCATGGCTCATTAAAATTTATCTGATTCCTTTTAAACTCTGCATTCCACAGGTGTTAATGACCTGCTCTCTTTATTAATGGTCTTGATGTTCCACTGATCAAGCTATCCTTTGCTCTGCAAGTCTGCTGTCAGTTAGCTGCTCCTCTTGCTCAGGTAATGTAGCACCTATTTCACAGCCTTGCCAACAGTTTTTAACTAATTCCAATAGTATATTTGTTTTGCATCAATGTTAAACTGAATAATACAGTCCTAGGTCCCTAGTTTATTGGTAAAGCTTCTAGTTTCTTCTTACCTGGAGAAAAATATGTGTTTTGTTATATTTAATGATGCACCACACCAGCTGCACCCCACTTTTCAAAATCCTAGATCTGTCCATGTTAAGATCAGCCAGGATACATAGACTAGCTTTGCTGTGAAGGTGGGGGTTAGAATAAGAAGGGAGCATAGAAGACAGAAAAGACAAAGATATTTTGTCCATCTAAAGAATGCCAGATATCAGAGTCAGAAAATAGCTGCTTTTGAGAAATGCATCATCTAAGCAAGAAAAAAGTTCCAAACAAATTACCAAAAAGCAGGGAGGTGGAAGTAAAGTTATAAAACTAGTGTTATGTAAAACTAGTGATGTATACATCTTCATTGATACTCCTGTTGATCATGATGAATTAAAAGGATCTCTCTCCCTTTCCGCAATTAAATTACTATTCTTATATCAATAAGCAAGCTGTACATGAAAAAGTCCCTGGAGTAAAAAGGTTAGTGTCTAACAGAGAAAAGTAGTCGCAGGTTTAAATACTGTACCAAAGAATACAGAGCAAATGTAGAATAGCATACGTCCTATTTATCAGAGTACTTCACAGAACAGGCAAGACTTGATATCTTTTTTATGATCTTAATGACAAGGTAAAAATATCAAAACAGTAATCACAAAATAAAAACCCTTATAATGTCACAAACACAGTGGGATGTAGCTTTTTAACTAGAACAACACATCAGATTTTCATTTCACCATTATAATGTTTCTTCCTCAGACGTTTTCCAGCAAGACAGATTTCTGTATGATAATAATGTTTAGTTTGCAACATCATCATGTTTTGTTGGTATGTTGTGTTGAGTTTACTATCCTCCACTCAACCTAACATCTTGATCACCTGATGATAGTATAATTATGGTGATGGTTGAGACCACTGCAGCCTTGTCTGGTCTCTAAGAGTGCCTCCTGAAGCCAGGGTTGCGGGAAGGTCTGACTCCTTCCCACTCTGAGACCCTGGCCTTTTAGTCCCCAATTCTCCCTGGTTGTCCAGGGCCCTGACTCAAGGAGCAAGCTTCTAGTTCAGCTCCTGAAAGAGAGGAGACGAGGGCAACTTAAATTTCCAAGCAGCAGAGAGAGTCTTTCTTCAATAAAGACAATGCACTGTGTAGGGACTTTACCATACTGTCCTGCTGAGTTGTGAAGTCCTGTTTCTTCATGCACTATAAACATAAATTCAGGACCTTTAAATATCTTTCAATTACTAGGAAACAGTAAAAGCCCATCAAAAATTTTAATTCTCTACTATGACTGCTTATGTTTTACTTATGTATTTTTAAGATGATTTCTGAAATTTCCCCACTCTTGCCGTTACAAATGATGCAAGTTTTCTTCCAGATCTTCAGCTGGCACAAATTTGCCAGAGCTATGGAGAGCTCTGAGAATTTATACTGGCTGTAAATCTGTCCCATATGTCTATCTTTGTGCATGTGTCTAGAAATATGTCCATCTGTAGTGGCTTGGTTCAAGGCTTACAGTGGGGCCTGATACTGTCAGGTGCTGCTGAACACTCTACTCCCATTACTTTCACACAATAGAAGGCACTATGATATCAAGGAAAATGTTTGCTAATTTGCAGGATTGAGCCTTGTCAGTTGTGTAACTAGGGCAGGGTGATGGGGGCAGCTATCCTGGACACCATCTAGTGGTGGGGGCGAAAGGAGGTGGGGGAGGCAGAAAAAGCCTGCTGTTGCCACAGCTGCATAATCATGCCAGCAGATGGTGGCAACTGAAAATAGCTGCTGCCCCCATGCATCACAGCTGCTCTGGGCACCCAGCAGCTTTGTTTCACTTCTGAGCCCTATAGGCACAAGGGGTAGAATCTAGAGAAATATGCAAGCAAGCAAAAGCAATACATGGAATAGCATCGTTTCATAAATAAGACACATGGCAGGAATTTTCTGGAGAAAGAGGAGGGTGATTAATAAGTGTCCATGAGGAGGCAACTTGAAAGAGTAGGTGCCGTGAAACAAAGAGTGAAGGTTAAAAGTCAAAGGGCACAAATAAGCTTAGTGAAGCGGCAAGTTGGAATGAAATATTTTTAGTATTGGAAACTGGCCTAATAGGCTCCTACAGTTTTTAGATATTTTCTTATTCTTAAAAATAAGGAAAATTAGGCAGCCCTGAGGAGTGATGGTGGGGTGTTTTGTTTGCTTACTTTTTGGCAAACATGTAAAATCATATCAATCGATAAATAACTATACCAATAAATAAGTAATATTGATAAATCATATCAATAAATGAATAAGTATAATGCCCAGAGTTTTGCTAGTGGGACAAAGGGGCAGGACATTTAAGGAAGCTCACTAGGGGCCTTTGTACAAGCCACAAAACTGGCATTTAAAGAAGCTTAAATGCCCTTTTGCACCGCTTTAATGGCGTTGCTGTTTGCACGTTCAGCAGCGTATTCTACTTTAAATGACTTTGATACGTAGCAAGATAAGACGCCTTCAAGGTGTTTTAGTTTGCTACCTTACAAAGTGCAACAGTGCATAGGGCACTGGAAGAGAACGTGCTCAGGGCTTGGCAGGCCCTGCACAGCTCAGGGGCTGTGGGACACCAGTGGCAGCCCATTTAGGCAGGCTCCACTGAAGAAAAAAAGAAGCGGCAAGCCTGATCTTTTTTTTTTTCTCCCCGGAGCCTGCCTGCCTGTCTGTGCTGTGCAGGGCCCCAGTGCTTCCCTTCATGGCTGCAGATGGGGCGATGCTTCCTTCTGTGGCTGAGGTGCCCCCCAGAACCGCCTAGGCTGGATACCAGCAAGCGGGTGCCACCTGGGGGACCCCTGCACAGTTCAGGGACAGCTATTTGATCCAGCTTCAGTTGTCAGGGATCTCCAGACCAGGTTTCTGCTTCAATCCGGCCAAAGCGGCTCCAAAACTTCGGAGCCGCCTTGGAGATCTGGCCATAGGGTATAATGGGGAATCAATGAAATATCTATAACTTTGTTGATTTTTGTCTTATTTGGATGAAACGTTCAGGGATGATAGCCTCTGCTGAGAGCCTGAAGCCTGCACAGTTTCAAGAATATTGGTGCAGGGGTTCAGGGGGAACTGCACCCCAAATTCTTGAAAGCAAAACTCGTGTCATGTCTATGTGTTACAACACAGGGTGGTGAAAACTGCAGGGGTGGTAGCCCCTGGTGAGGCCAGAAAGCCTGCCAGGTTTCAAGAAGATTGGTGCAGGGGTTTGTGGGGAACTGCACCTCAAGCTGCTGACAGGCAAAACTCGTGACATGGGTACCTGTGCAACTGACTGTCTCTGTCTTGGAGCAGTTGATTGTCTGTATTGATTCTTTCCTCTCCTTAGTGTGGGGTTTTGTAGGTGTTAATTGATGCTAATTAATGGGTTACATTAGCTAGCAACTGTGTATTGAGCTGGTCCCTGAGTCATGATTGATTGATAACTGGTAACACAGTAGCTTAGCAGCCAGGCCTGCAGTAGTTCCCGCCCCCCCCCACAAGACAGACACAGTTGCACAAGCACACATGTCATGAGTTTTGCCTGTCAGCAGCTAGAGGTGCAGGGCCCCAGAACTCAGAAGCCCTGCACCTATCTCCTCGACAGCTGGCAGGCTTCATGGCCACCATCCCTGCAGCTTTCACCCTGCTGCGCCTTAACACACACAGGGTCATCTGTGTAACGAGTTTTGCCTGTCAGCAACTTGAGGTGCAGCTCCCCCCAAACCCCTGCACCAATCTTCTTGAAACTTGGCAGGCTTTCTGGCCTCACCAGGGGCTACCACCCCTGCAGTTTTCACCACCCTGTGTTGTAACACATAGACATGACACAAGTTTTGCTTTCAAGAATTTGGGGTACAGTTGTCCCTGAACCCCTGCACCGATCTTCTTGAAACTTGGCAGGCTTCATGCGCTCAGCAGAGACTACTATCCCTGTAAGCTTCATCCAAATCAGACAAAAAACAACAAAGTTATAGATTTTAATTGATTCCCCATTATACCCTATGGCTGGATCTCGGAAGTGGCTTCAAAGCTTTTCCAAAGTGCTTCAGAAACTCTGAACCACTTCGGAAAGCCTAACGAAGCCAGCGCTTTGATCCTCAGCATCCAAAGCTTCTCTAGATCAGAAGCACAGTCAAAAGCCTCAATCAGCCCTACTGCTCAGCCCACTGCCAGCTTTCCCCCCCCAGGACCTCCGCCCAAGAGGCAAGTAAGAATCAGGCCTCCACCCTTGTGTACATGCCATGAGGGTTTAGTTTGGTTTAATTCTCCCTAAATTGAAGCAGTGTTTTTAAAAACCCACTGTTTCAATTTAGGGAGAACTAAACAGAATTAAACCACCATGGTGTGTACAAGCAGCCTAGAGCTCCAGAGTTTGAACCTTGTTCTGGATTCATATGAAAGGCCATCCCCTTCTTGGCCCAGACACAAATAAGTACCTAGCAATTTAAGCTGCAGAGCCAAAGACAGCTGGACATAATGGTAATCATGACATTCGCCTTGTTACTACAGAAACTAACCCTGTTTTAACCATGTTTTCTCAGTGGGCTACTGGGCTCAAGTGGCCCCTTGGCCTTTGACCTATATTTTTACTCACTCTGTTACCCTTAAAAGATCTGCAGGTCTAGTGGATCCAGATGTTTCCTGCTAACAACTTCAAACAAAGCCTAACAAGCGCATTTATGTCAGTATGGAACAACAGAACTAAAGTGGAACTAAGAGTCTAAAGGTTAACAGTACATCCCCATGGCATGGGCAATAGAGCTGATCTGGCAAAGGGAGAAAAGAGCATCTGTCTCCATGTCTGAGTCTTCAAACACTGGTAACTTCTGTATTGGCACACCCAATCAGAATCTTACATATGCATCTATTCAGACACTTAAAAAAATAATACAGACCACTTACAGTGCCTCATCCATTCCTTCTAAGGGCCCTCTTACACATTAACTTTAGGCAGCTCCTGGAGCTCTTAACCCATAAATTGTTCACAATTTAGCACCTGAAATTATTTTTAAGCACAATTTAGAAACCTTAAAGTTATACCACTCCAGGGCAGGTTTATTGCTGATCTGTGTTACCGAGCTCATATTCCATTAGTGTGTGGCCACTCACCCCAGATGACCTGCCCAAGTTGCAGTTCTTCAGCATCCCAGGATGCAGTGTCCTGTCCCCCCACCCTCCAGTTCTGTGTGGACAAACTTTCCACCCCCTGAACTCTATCGCCACAGGGGGTGGAGGGGGGCAGTTCTGGCACAAGCCAACTCCTCCTCCTGCTCCTGGAGAAGGTGTGACCTTCCTACCCCCAGTGTTGCAATCCCATGCAAACAACCTACTAGCTAGCCAGGTTGCAGGGCACGGACAGGTCCAGAAGTGGGATCTGGGGAGGGTAGGCGGGAAAGAAGATAGGGGGCTGGATCAGGTCCCCAAGAACTGGTGCTTCCTTCATGGGGCAGGGGAGCTGCTCCCCCAAATGCACCTCCCCTTACCACTTCCACTTCCCAGCCACCCTGGGAAGCAACCAACACCCCCAACACTTAAATCCCAAATCCCAATTTATTGAAACAGGAGACCTCCTTAATTTACTTCCCTTCTATTTATATTTTTAATTCTTTTTATTTTGTCCTTCAGTGGCTGACTTCCTTTATTTCCCCGCCCTTTCCCCACCCCCATTTCCTTTCCACCTCCCATTTCATTACCCACCTCCAGCCCATTTATTTTCCTCCTCCCAGGTTCATGTTCCTCCACCCCCCCAATCTCTCTCTCATATGCCCCCAACTAGAGCAGGGATAGGAGCCTGAATCATAAGATCTGTAGTGGCAACTCACAGCTATAGCTCTTAGGCTCCTGTTTGCCAACATTACATTTTTCTAGGTTTATTCCAGACTACAGCCATCACTAAATACATCTGTATTCTGAATTAAAATTGGCTCCAGTCAGAACTAATTAACTAATCTTCATTGGATTAAAGTTAATGCAGACTAGTGTGGTCCAAATTAGGCAATTTAAACTGTATTTATTAACATGTATATATTGTATTGCTTTTAGGAAAAACAGTCCTTAGGAACTCAGATAAGCATTCCTTAGGAACGCAGATAAGCATTGCAAATATCAGTGCCCTTAAGGGAAACTAAATTGGGTTTTTGCAAGACAACAGAGGTTATCGGGCACAAAGTAATACCTTCAGAAAATCAAATGTGCCAACAACATCTTACTGTGACTAAGTATCAGTTTCCTGACTAAGGCCCCAGCCTTGCCCAAGCATATGGGCTACTGGCCTGTGAAGAAGGGGGCAAACCGACTTGATCATTGTCGCGGGGCACCTCGCTGCCCCGCTCCTAGAGAAGGGAAACTGCTGTAGGGAAGTCTTGACAGGGGTAATGAGCCCGGCTGTGAGTTGCTAGGGCAACTCCAGATAATAAGCGGCTGCACCTGACGGTAGTCAGCTAACCCTAAGGGGCAGGGCCTGGCTCCTATAAAGCCCAGAGCCAAGGCCAGGATGGAGAGAGTTTTCTGCTAGCAGCCGGAGGGGCAGGAGTTCCCTCTGCCGGGATATGGGAAGGTGCGGGATGGCAAATACAGCTCATGAGAACTCCGAAGGTTGGAGCAATGGTGCTAAGTTATAGCCAGGCGGCTTACTTTGTAGTGGCTAGGTGCCATATGTTTTAGTTGTAGCCCGGAGGCTTGCAGTATGTTTTGCTTTGCCATTACACCGGTGGTTTGGGTGAGGCTGTAGGGGTTGGAAGAGGCCTCATAGGGGGCTCACGGTAAAGTGAGGACCCCGGCGCCAGTGAGGGTGCACTAGGCCCTGAGAGTTGCAGGGCAGAGTTGTGGGGTCAGTGAAGCTCAGAGAGGAGCGGCTGAACCCCAAGGGACCCACAGGGGTGTGGGGCCCTAGCGCCAGCAAGGGTGCAACATACTCAGAGGGAACCCCGGCGCTAGTGAGGGCGCAGTATCCTTAAAGGGGCCTCACGGCAGAGCGTGAGGACCCCGGCGCCCAAGGGGGGCGCAGCAAGCCCCAGAGGGGGGCCGTATCATTAGGAGCCCAAGAGGGTGTAGCAAGCCCCAGAGAGGGGGCAGTATTGTTGAGGAGCCCTAGCGTGGGCACAGAAAGTCCCAGAGAAGGGGGACTAATGCAAAGCCCAGGATGGGCGTAGCAAGCCCTGGTAGTAGGCTAGTGCTGCAATAGACCTCAGACAGGGGCAGGGTGCTGCGGTGGACCCTGACAAAAGGGGTTAGCAGTACAGAGCCCAGGAGAAGGGCAAAGTGCGGCGGTGGTCCCCGGCAAGAGGGGATAGCAGCACGGTGTGCCCAGAGGAGGGAGGTTAGCAGTGCGGTGGGCCTAAGAGACCGTAGGGCTCGATTATGAAGTCCCAGAGAGGATAAGGGTTCCTGAAAGGGACAACACTTTAAAGAAGGCCTAAAGTCGGCCTCGAGAGCCCCAAGAGAGGGGCAGTATACTAGAGAGAGCCCGGAGTGGGCACAGAGAGGGAGAGCCCAGGAGGGGGCACTTCCATAGAGCATACAGAGTAGGCCTGAGGGAGCGGGCGAGTTGAGTTGCGACAGGACAACGTCCAGAACATCTGCAAGGCTTGGGGCGTGGTATTAGGGGTTGGTAGGAGCCACGCAGGGCCCTAAGGCTAGGGGGCCTGGGGAGCACCCGTCGTACAGGGAGACCCCGGGGGGGTCCAGGAGAACACGGGGGACCACGGGGACGGAGGTCCCGATTAGCCGTTCCCAAGAAAGTGTAAGGCAGCCTCCCGAACTTACTGAACATCAAAGACGTGGCGGGCGAGAATAAGAGGGTGCCTTGGGCCGGACTTGACATGGTGAGAGGGACCTCAGGGAGATCACGGCCCTCCTGAAGGACCCTGCCGTGACAATCATCTATTAACCCTTAATTTGAATTGAAGTTTGATTCAGACTGTGTGATGCAAATCAGTTAACAAGGTTTAGAAAATAGTGAGCAGATCTACAAATGGCCAAGGTGTGACTGCTCCAAACTTGAGCTAGCACTAACATCAATCAACATTTAAGCAGCTCAAAGTGCAACATGTAACAAGGCCCTAACTACCTACCTTCCTATATATGAGCATCTTACCTCCCCAACCTAACAAATAAATAAGCGTCAAAACATATGCTACCTCTCAATTTAGGTGTGTTTGTGACAAGATGGCCATTCTGGAAATTGTTTCAATAGAAATGGAGTACCAACTATGGAACATAAAGGCTAATGTTGTATGCCTGGAAACTTCAGGGTGGGCAAATATGAAAATTTAAATTAATTTTCCAGGACTGGTTCACTTCCCATACCAAACCACCAAACAATTACCAATTTCTTAGGCTGGTTAAGAACTTCATTCTGCATTCACTGAACAGTCCTGCCCATCACCTGAGATTCATGACTGCATTGCATGTTACAACAAGGGTCAATTCAAATGGGCCTGAGATTCTATGCAACTGTTTTGTGCAACTCAAGGGAAGCATCTACAGCTCTCTTTTGCCTCAGCCAGCCCAACTGCAGCATGTTGGGCTGGCTGAGGCAAAACTGGCAGCCCAACTGGCAGACTGGCCCTCCTGGGTCCCCTGCTAGCCACGGCTGCTCTGCCCTGGTTTAATGTACTATGGTCCTGGGCGCACATTCAAACAACAATAACCTCCACAGTTAATTGCTTCACATTATTTTCATGTGTAGATGTGCCCAAGTAGTAGCAATTGAAACCACAGTGAACACTCTGTCAACACATCATTATTCAGGTTTGCCTATGTCTATGGGGCTGAGATTTATGAAAATATAAATCAAGGCCATGATTTTATTTCTCACATTTAATTCTATAGCAAATATGAGTTAGTCAGCAATGTGGAAAACATTTTTTATGGTAACATTAACAAAGTAATAATTAAACCCTCACAGTTCAATAGCATATTTCCCCCTAAAGGAATGCTCATCAGTTTAATTAAAGATACAAAATACAGTCTGCTAATGGCTTCTTATAAGTTATTCTACAACAAGACAGTACACAAAGAGTTGTGGTATCAATGGTAATTCTTCTTCCTCTTTTTTTCTCTCTCTTTCCTCCTTGTGTTCCACCTCCCTCTCTGGACTGGGCATGCTACTGAAATATTTGTAGGTGAGGTTTGGAATTGAAGTTACACAAGCAAGCAAAAAGATGAGCTCAGCAGCTATGTCTGAAAGCCAGGGGCCAAGAGCAGAACATACAAGAACAAGGCAAATATCTGAGAAAATCTGTTGAATACCTTTCACAGCCTAATGGTTGTGGTAGGCTTAAATAGGGGCTCTGCTGCCCCTCTTAACCAAACAGGATGCTTACAGGCATGACCAGCCTGATGTATACCAATTTAACAAGCAGCCCAGGTAGGGCTACCTGCTACAGCAGACATTACAGACATTGATTTTTCTTTATCGTTTCTTTATCTATATATATTTCTGATACACATAACCCAAATCTTCCTTTTCTTGCTTGTCTTTTTCCTCTCTTTATTTACATATTGAAGTCCCACAGGCCAAACTAAAGGCAGGAAATTATTTGCATACTTAAAATGCATTGGTCAAACTGAAATGAAGCAGGAAGTAAAAAAAGAGAGAAAGCTGATTGGCATGCTTTTATTTGCGGTGTGTACATACTGGTATTTTTGGTTCTTCGTCCCCAAAAAAACTCACATAAACATCCAATGAGCAAAAGAGGTAGTTAGCTATGTTTGTCTGATGTCAGGCAGAATGCCCATTAGGGCTGCACGCTATAGACTTACTGAATCAGAGATGTATCTTATGTCACTGATTTCTAGATGCAGCTCTGATTCAGTAAGTCTGTAGAGTGCAACTCTAGGCTATAGGGTGCAACTCTAGTCTATAGGGTGCAACTCTGTGTGAATATGGCACTTCCTGAAATGGGCTAAAAACTGTCTAACTGCAAGAAATAGGCATGCACTTAGCACCACCACCAACAGTAGATTACACAAAGAATAAGCAGGGTGAGGAAAACTAGCATCAAAACCCTATCCTCCTTAATTTTCTCAACTTAACCTGAGACACTGAACTGCCACAGCAGGAAGCTCCCACATTGCCCTCTAAAAGCTTACTGCAGCCTCGGCTGCAGCATAATACCAATCTTTTCCCCAGAAAAGCACTGACTGAGCATGTCTACATGTGCTATTTATGCAAAGCAATAAACTCTGGTGCATATCTTTCCAGAGTTTATTGTTTCAAGGCGTGCCATTTGAACATGCACCCGGGACCGCAGCACATTGTTCTAGGTTGGAGCAGCCCCAGCTGGGAGGAGGCCTTGGGGACGGGGTCAGGGGGGTTCAGTCTGCCAACCCAGGACTGCTCCAACTTGGCTCAATGTGCTGCTGAAGGGCTGGCTGGGGCACCAGGGTACTTCAGTGCAGGGCTAGCTGGCAGGCAGCCCCTGCACAGAAGCAACTTTGTGCCCCAGCCAGCCACATCAGCATTTACACGTGCACTGCTGTGGAGTAAAAAACTCTGCAGCAGGATATTACTTGTATTTACAAGTACTACCCTGCTGTGGAGTTAATTAGTTTCCTACAGCCTAATAGGGCCTCATGTGTAGACATGAGACATTTACTGCAAAGCTAATTAGTCCACTTGGCAGTAAACGTCTCGTGTAGATATGCCTGCTGATGCCACCAGTGTTTCTGCTTATGCAAACAACAGTCCTCAATAGTACTTCATCTTTGGAGAAGATCAGTGAAAGAATGCCCCAGTTATGGATTGGATGATGATTCCTGCCCTTGCTAACATTGTTATGTGGTACAACTTACTTTTAAACATAAAGTACATTTGTTACAAAGTTAAAAAGCATAACATATAAAAGGGTGAAATGCCATGGCACATACAACAAATAGACCAAATACAATGAGGGGGAGACATACCAGTGCAGAATACTATTTTTCACGCATAAAAGCACCTACAAAACATATTTTTATTACAAGTACACCTTAACTATGTAACAAACATACTTTATGTTTAAAAGTAAGTTGCACCATATAACAATGTTAGCAAGGGCAGGAATCAAACCACCACCTCCCTGTATTGAGCTGGTCCCTAAGTGAATCATGATTGATTGTGCAACACAGTAGCTAGCTACAATAATGAGTTCGTGTACAAGGATTAAACCTACCAAACCACAGACTGAGGAGGAGAAAGATTCAATACAGAGCTGGGAACTCTTTGAAACTCACTGTTTTAGGTACATAAGCCCTGGTTTGAACTAATGAACGCTGGAAACCAACTCTTGGGACTGAATATCCCCCCATCAACTGCTCCCAGAGCCCTATTCATTATGGCAGTGAATTAATCAAAATTCATCAACAGACTCCCGAGACTGCACGTACTCGTGGACGTGACCTCTGGGGCTCACAGCTGCCATCCAGCAGCCACCAAGGGGGACATCCCATGAGGTCAATGACCCCTGGATTGGGTAAGCCCGAGAATTGGGGAGTCACCATAGTCTGCCAGAAAGGAATAAAAGGAAGTGAAGAATGACCCCTAATGGCACCCTCTTTGACCTGACCAGCACCTTGCCTGTCCAGCCAGAAGGACCAGCCAGTGACCCCCTTCTGAAGCAACATCACAATGAAAGAAGCCCCGACTGGCCACCGACAGAGGACTCCAGTGCTTGGGGAGAAGTAAGGGGATACACACCAATGCTTAGTGTTCATAGCTAGCTACTGTGAGTGTGTGTGTATGCATGAATGTGTGTGTGTTCGAGGGGATCAGCCCCAAGGTTTATGATCTGACTTTTGCATCCATCTAATAAACTAGAATTTTATGATGATCCTGCGAGTTGGTCCTTTGTAGCCAACCTTGTGGCCGCAGCAAGGCCTAGCAACCTACAGTTTTTACCCCCCTCTGCCCCAAGACAGACAATCAGTTGCACAGGCACCCACATCACAAGTTTTGCCTGTCAGCCACTAGGGGTGCAGGTCCCCAGAACCCCCCTGCACGTATCTCCTTAACAGCTGGCAGGCTTCATGGCCACAGCAGGGGCTAGCAGGCCTGCAGTTTTCAGCCCCCTCTTCCTCAAGACAGACACAGTTGCACAAGCGCCCATGATATAAGTTTTGCTTGTCAGCAGCTAGAGGTGCAGGGCCCCAGAACCCAGACTCCCCCTGCACCTATCTCCTTGAAACTTGGCAGGCTTTGTGGCCTCTGCAGGGACTAGCTAGCCTGCAGCTTTCTCCCTGCTGCACCTTAACATACACAGTCACCCATGTCACAAGTTTTGCTTGTCCACGCATGAGGTACAGTTTCCCCCAAACCTCTGCACCTATCTCCTTGAAACTTGGCAGGCTTTGTGGGCTCAGCAGGGGCTAGCATGCCTGCAGTTTTGACCCTGCTGAGGCTTAACACATACATGTGAAAGTTTTGCTTTCAAGACTTTGGGGTGCAGTTTCTCCAAAACCCCTGCACCTATCTCCTTGAAACTTGGCAGGCTTCATGCCCTCAGAAGGGGCTACCATTACTATAAGTGTTGTCCAAGTCAAGCCAGAAATTACAAAGCTATAGGCTGTTTTGTCCTTCCCCATTATATCCTCCGGGTGAAATGTTGAAACAGGGTTGAAACGGCAAAACTGTTTCGATGGAACTGAATGGAAGGGCTGTTTCAAATCAAAACAAAATTCAAAATGGAATGCTGTTCCATCAAAATGTTGAAACGCTGGTCGAAACGGAATGCTGCTGTTTCACACAGCCCTACTGTGTATCCAGCACTCCCAGCACAACCTCTAGATACTATAGTAATGCAAAAGATAATAACAGTAAGGTACAAGAGGCTGGCAGCTGAGCTACTTGGGAATTTTTTGATCAAATGTTCTTCTCATTGGAAAATACAGCTTGGTCAAAATGAAAATGTGTGTGGTTAAAGTTTGATTTCAACTAATTTTTTCAAGTCAATAGCTTTTGAAATTGTTGCAGTGAATTATTTTGGCTTCCTAATTTACAATGATGTTTGTTTTAAATACAAGCTAATGTAGTAAAAATTCATAAAATTGAAATGAAATGAACATTCCTTCCCTGATTGGAGACAGTAATATTTTTTGGTATTTAAATTATTTTTCTGGGGATTCTCACCCAGTCTTAGCTTGGAATTCTTGTGTAAGATGGGAATAGTCTCCTTACTTTTCCAGACATCAGAAAACTAGCATGGTAAGCTCTTCCTGTGATTCAACTAAAGTAAAGGATCAAATGTTGTAAGTAAAAAAGTTGAGGCACTGAATACAGTAGTTCACTCTGCAGTGTTTGGAACTAGTTAGAACTTCTGGTTGTAGGGTCAATGACTACCGAGGATCTTTACACTCAAGTTCCATTGAAGTTCTGTCCATGCTTAGTACATTAAAAGCTGTGTTATCCGGCACTTTATTAACCAGCATGTTCTATTAACTGGCATGCTGGTCAACACGGCAAAAGCAAAACCAGAAGCCCCACTTCCAGTTCCACTGAGTCCACTTCACTGACTTTGGGCCATGGCCTGAGGTAAAGCAGCCTGTGTGGGGCCCCCCTCCCTGTCCTCTGGCACATTGACACCAGGGAGTGAAAGCCTGGTGCACCAGATGTGGTGGGAAGGATGGTGGCCCGACGAGGCAGAGATGCCTCTCAGGTAACTGGTATATTTGGTTATCCAGTACCCTCTATTCCCTATGGGTGCTGAATAACAGAGCTTTTGCTGCACATCTTATTTTTGCATAATCTTAACATAAAATATTATTTACTTATTCAGTGCGTTTCATTATGTTCTTTTAATTTGCTGATTATCCTTGTTCAAAAAAATGAATGTCAGTGGAAGTAACTGCCTAGTTAACACAGCAAGTTCAGCAAGAGATCTGGCCCATGTAAAGGAACCTTTAAGTGGGCGGGAAAGACTCCTTGAGAAGATCTCTTTTCTAAAGGTCTCTCTAGTGGGTGTTGCACTGCTGTGTTTTAATCTGAATCACTGATACAGAATCATAGAAAATTAGGGTTGGATGGGACTTCAGGAGGTCATTTAGTCCAGGGTTTCTCAACCCATGGGTCGTGACCCAAAAGTGGATTGCAAGAATATATGAAAGGGTCATGAACAAACTTTGAAAACAGATCAACAAACTTTAAAAATGGATTTTACTTTAAAGGAGAAAAATGTGGGAAACTGTGGCTTTTGCCTTGCAAGGGGCTGCTTGGGGCCCCCAATGCCTGCCCCCACACACACACCCTGCCCCACTGTGGGACTGGGGCCTGGAGGTAGCAGGTCAGGAGTGAGGGGCACTGAGTCAGAAGTGGCTAGTGATGTTTACAAATGAGTCCTGGTACAAAAAAGGTTGAGAACCACTGACTAGTCCTACCTCCTGCTCAAAGCAGGACCATCCCCAACTAAATCATGCAAGCCAAGACTTTTACTAGCTGGGTCTTAAAAACCTCCAAGGATGGAGAGTCCACAACCTCTCTGGGTAACCTGTTCCAGTGTTTTACTACCCTCCTAGTAAGAAAATTCTTCCTAATATCTAACCTAAACTTCCCTCCCTGCAACTTGAGACTGTTGCTCCTTGTTCTGTCATCTGCCACCACTAAGAACAGTCTAGCTCCTGCCTTTTTTGAACCCCCCCATAAATATACAGATTTTCATATAATAAACATGTATTTGAATAATGTGAAAATTCATAGTTACATAGAGGGGAGGGGAGAAAAAGAGTGAGAGAAATCCTCAAGCTTCCTGGAAAAAGCCAGAAACTGACTGATGGGGGATTACTAAGAAATTCCTCTCTCTGGCAAATGATTCAATATTTGCCCATTACAGTGATTCATACACCTTCCTCTGAAACAATTATAGTACTATATACAGCCATAGAGAGGATTCTGCCTTAGATGCAGTTAAGTCTTATAGCTGCTATGTTTCCCAGCACTGAAACTGCAGGCGCCACAATAATTTTTGACCAATATTTTAAAATTCCTTGCTTAGAGGGGACCCCACAAAAAGTCATAAATTCGGTCAGCTGGGTTTGTTCAGAGAAAGTCACTTTAATTCTGTTTCTGTCTGTCCATCAGAAGATTTAGAACTCTTTTTCCCCTTAACGATCCCTGAAGTTACACTCCTGCCATGTAGCACTGGAAAACAAGAATCAGATTAGCAAAACTATTTTCCATGCCTGTTTGAATATTGGAAGGGGAAAGTTCCCTTATCCCTCCATGCAGCCTGAGAGTGGAATCTTTTGTTAGAAGCAGAATACAACAGCATCCCACCACAAGAGTAAGATAGGGGACTCCATTCTGAAATACAAGTACAATATTCTCAGAATACATGGCATTTATATGTACACTGCAGATCTATTTGAGGATAATGGGAGTACTAGAAATCAGCTCAAGATGTTTATAAAACACAAACTGTGACAAGTAACAGCAATTATAAATGTTTCCCAAGGGGCAGTATTACTAATTACTACCCCTAGAGTACAACTTAGAGTTTCAAAGTTGTAACTGTTATCTGAATAATTCTGTTAAAAATACACATGTTGAATAGAACATCTCACTTAGACCTTCATATCATGAAGCCAAGACAAGACCAAAAGCAAGGCAGCTTTACTGTATGAGATCTTTTTAGCTGGTGCATAACCCATTAAAAGAACGTATACCATGCATGAAATCTTTTATGGATGCCTGAAAATGCATTATAATAAATTCAAGATGGGAAGCACAAGCTTCCTATTATAAATAAGGTGATACTACAGACATATGAACTAGAGACTTGATAATTCCTGGAAAAAATGAATGTTTGCATTTTATTAGCCAAAAACAGGCTGCTGATTTATAGGAAATCATAAAAATGTCATGTTTCAAAATATTAGACAACATATTCTACTATACAGAATGAACTATCCAATCATATTTGCTTAGACCAGATGAATCTAAAATATAGAGGCTACAAAATACTATATCTACTTGAATCCAAGATGAGGTTGCCCCGCACCCATTTAAAATTGGGAAAAAAAGCCTGTTGTCTTTGTGGCAGATCACCTTTGGTGCCTGCCACTTTAAGGGCTTAGAGTGGCAGTGGGGCAGCTGGCAGCTGCAGGTCAGCCCTGATGAGGTGGTAACATGACAGCAGGAGGGCTGTGTGATTGGAGGAGGGGGCTAAGCAGCCTCCATTTTAACTCAGGCCCTCAAGGCTGAGCCAGCAGTCTGCTATGGGCAGCTAAAAGAACACCACCTGGCTAACTGGCTGCTCAGAACATCCTTGGAGGTAAAGGCAGGACCTATGGGGATGGCAGGAAGCTCCTGGACCTAGGGCATGACCAAAAACTACACCCTGATGGGGAAGGATGGCCTGGTGGGCATGCCTGTGGCAGGGTAGTTCCCCAGAAATCCCAGGCCAGTTACCTTCCCAGTGAAAGGCAGGCAGGGGCACCTTATAACTAGGAATTCTGGTTTTCTCTAACTAAAAAAATTCCCAATTATCGGATATAAAAAAGTAACCCAAAATCCACATTTTTCCATGATTAAAATGAAATGCCACTAATATGTATATGTATATGTACGTTGTTTCATTTAATCATGGAAAAAAATGTGGAATTTGGGTTACTTTTCTATATCCAAAATTTGGGGATTATTTTTTATCAGAGGAAAATTAGGATTCCCTGCTTATAACCCCAGCTCCCACTACCCAGTGGGTAATTTTAGAGCAGTACCAGGCATGTGGGGGGGCGGGTAGGCACATCTGTGGACACCTGAGCCCATGGGGTGTAAGACCCCAGAGGTCCCACAGCAGGGGCAGAGAGAGAGAGCACCTCTAGTGAGGGGACAGAAGTATTTGTGTGGTGGCCCACACAGAGTAGGGAGCACAGTGGCACTTGAAGGACTGTGTGTGATGGGTGTAGAGTAGGGTTGCAGGGGCCGCATGAAGGGCAGCACATGGGCCAATCCTCATATGAGTGACAACAGAAGCAAGTTGCCTGGAGAAGGCCTAGTGGCTGGGTTCAGCCCAGTGTGAGGCATAAAGCCAGTGGCCACAGGGTCTGAAGGGCTCCATGTGGGCCGGCCAGAGTGCCAGTAGGAAAGCTGGAAGGGCCATATAGAGTAGGGCCCAAGAGGGACCCAAAGGGGCTACATGGATCTGTGGTGGTTTGGGAGTGGCCCAGTGAGGGGCAGTATGACTGAGGCCCTGTGAGAGGGGGTGGAGTGCAAGAGTAGAATGGAAGAGGCCCAGCAAGGGGCAGAGTTTAGCCCAGCCTCAGACCAGAGCTGTTACCAATTTGCGATGCCATCTGCGAGTCATGGGACTGTATAGGAGAGGTTGGAGCTGTGTACAATGCCCTAGGCATTGAGGCACTTAATGGGCAGCCTCCCACATTCAACATCTAACTTATTACACCAAGTCATGGCAGGTGAGACAGGGCAAACTGCCCTAGACAAGTGGGTGGGCCGACGCTGAGACCCGGCCCCGAGATGGCCTTCCTGTCAGTCTTGTAATTCAAGTACAAGTGAGGGGCAGGCAGTTGGTGCAGCTCTGACTCCAGCCCTGAACTAGAGTTGGGGTTGAATTTGCAGCAACTGCCCCCTCCATTACCTCTGTCCCCCCTGTTGCCTCCCTCCCCACCCTCCAACACAGCTTCTGTCTCTTGCCACCTTCTTTCCCCCCCATCTCTGGTTCCCCCCACCTACCCCACACACCCTCCCACTACTGCTTACCTGTCACCTCTGGTTCTGGCTCTATTCCATGGAGTACATGGTTGCCAGGCCCTGGCCTGGCCATACAGCATCTGGAGGGGGAGACAGCAGAGGAGGGCAGTTGGGAGGAGAGGGGGTAGATGACAGGAGATACAGGTACCACAGGATCCAGCAGGCTCCAAAGGGGACAGGCATGGGGGTTGCAAGTGGTGGAGAAGGGCAGACAGGAGGGGGAAGGTGTGGAGGGGACCACATAGGTATTTGTCAATGAAAACTTCACCCCGTCTGCCCCAAATGCTATCTGAGAGGCCCTGAACTCTATACCCAAGCAAATATCTAATTTTGATTTAAGGCCTGTACTCCTGGTTAATTTCCAAATTTTCTTATAGAAAGAAAAGAACTAGGAATCAGGCAGGACTGATGTTATGCCCAGAAACTCAGCAAACCTGTTACAGCTGAACTACCACCAAGACTCAGGGTAGGGGTTACATATAATTGGCTAGTGTGAATGATCCTGGAGGGCTAGGGACAGACATTCAAAAAGCCTGAGCCTAAATTGATTCAATCTTTGCAAGTTAGTCTAACCTGGCTAGGCTAAACCAGTTTGTAACAGCTCAGACATCCCCTCTGGACTGAAGAAATGCCAGCACATGCCTGCAGTAGCTCAGGCTAGAAGCTGGGAGGTGCCAGAGCAGCCCTCCCTTCTCTTCTATAGTGCTGAGCTGAGAAGGGGCATGGCCAGGTCCCAGCAGGATGCTCTGATTAGGGAGGGGTCCCTACCCCTCCTGACCAATCCAGCAGGGAATTGATATTATGGTGTTTATCACCCCAAACTCAGTGCTTATCAGTCCATTAAGGAAACAACATAGGGAAATTACCAGCTACCTGTTGCTACTGCCTTTGTCCCATCTGCCACAGCACAGACCATAGCCAGCATATGGTCTGCTAACTAATGCTAAGAGGTATCTGTGTAAGGCAGAGGGGAGGGATGATCCCTGCTTAGCAGGGAGTGTGGGGGGGGGGGAGCAGGGGGAAGCCAGGGAAATGCTTGCAGTCTCTGCCACAGCTCCAGTCATGGAGCAGAGGGGAGGGACCAGCTCTGCTGTGGAGCAGACAGCCCCACCCAGCCCAGAGAGCATGCTGGTGGGGTCTGGTTTATTTTAAACCAGCAAGGGGTCTAGGACAGACATTGCATAAACTTCGATTTGAACCAAATCAGTTAAGTTTGACACCACATTCAACCGTGTTTATCTCAAACCAGTTTCAGCCATTTTCAAACTGGCTTATGTGCACTAAACATCTGTTCTCTTACAGGTTTAAACCAGTTTCTGATCGCTTAAACCAGGGATTGTCAACTGGAGGTACGCATACCCCCAGGGGTACTTGGGAAGGTCCTAAGGGTTAGTGCGGAAGGGCAGGAATGGAATGCCACCACCCATCACCCTGCACCACCTCCCCTGCCCCCACATCCATGTCTGGCCGCTGGGCTTACAATTATTAAAAAAGGTTGAAAACCCCTGACTTAAACTGGTTTATGTGTAATGTATGTCCCTAGCTGAGGTGACCTTGGAGGCAGCCCCAAACTATGATAGTGGACACAGCCTATGCTGTTTCAACCATTGGTGATTTGAGATGCTTGCATTTCCCAAATACTTAATGTGTACAACCATTCTTTGGTTTTGCAGGATTCAAACAGCTGGCAAGATATGTAAAAAGAAAGATGCATAGATCAGCCATTTCTAGATAGGAGAAGGGTGTCAATGAGTGTAGTCTACATGCAGTAAATAGAAGCACAAGGATAGCCCTCAGTTAAAACACACAGTGCCTGTGTAGCAGGAGTCAGGTAAGATATAGTTTCAAATCTTTCTAGGGGACTGGCTTGGGTTTTGTGTTCAGCATGCACACAGCTAGCTTTACAAACTCAGTGAGTATGGGGAAGAAATGTAGTGTAAGAGATTAAATGTACTATGACTAATAAAATATATAAGGATAAATGAAACAGCAGGATCAAATGCAAAATAGAAGAAAGTGAATGTAATTACCTAATGTTCCAGGTGAAATGTTTAAATCTACATGTTAGAACGACAAAAGAAAAATTACTCAGTTTCCAGGCTCAAAGCAACTGTAATAATACTTTACAAGAATTTCCACATATTTCACAGACATTTGTTGTACACCTTCCCCCCCCCCCCTTCAGACCAATAAATACAGGGGACCCTTGCCATTCGCAGGGGATCCATTCTGGAGATCTCCGGGAATGGTGAAATCCACAAATACGGCACTGTGTTCATGAACATCATGAACTCAGTGCCCCTGGTGGCTGAGGGGGGCATGGCTGTACTGGTGACAGCGGGAGCCCAGAGGTGGTGGCAGGAGACCGGTGGCGGCAAGCGTGAAGTTCCTGAGGAGCTCCTGTAAGTGTATTTAAGATGCGGGTTCAACATTCGCGAATATTTGAAATGGTGAATGCTGAACCCGCAAATAGCGAGGGTTTCCTGTACTGATGAATATCTCACTGGTAAACAGGCATTGAGTTAGAAGTAGGCTTGCTGATGCTCAAACAGGTAGTAAACAACAGAGAAGGGAATGTAATCCAGATGTCCTGGATCCAGTTCCCTGTTCTCATTCCTAGTGAAGACTCCATTCACTTGTAGCAAGAAAATGCAGTAAATAAAAATGAAAACCTTTTTGAAATGTTCAGCTCTTTACAGCACAAACGAACTGGGCTAGATTCTCAATTGGTATTAATTGGTAAAGCTTCATTGACTAACCAAAACTAAGGTGATTAGACTTACCATATTTACTTGAATATAAGATGACCTTGATTAGAAGACAACCCCCCAATAATTAGTTTTTCTATATGCAAAATGTATAAACTTGCTTTAATTTTCCAGGTGTAGAATCTACTTACTGGATGTCTGCCTTGAATTTGTCCCCCTCCTACTGCTTTAGCAAAGAAAATAAATTTGGCGAGTCAGCTCCTTTACCCTCTGCTCCCTTCCAATTTCTTCCCCCTGCAGCCCCACGGCCCCCCCCCCCCCTTCTTACTGTCAAACCCTGCTTTCCCTGAACACATGGAAGTGAAAAGCAAATATGAAAGCAGTGACTTTGAATTTAAACATAGCTGTAGTAATTTGCATATATAACCCATAGACTTCATTTAATCCAAAATCAATGCATGCTGCCTTTGTAAAAAACTTCTACAAGTTTTAGCACAGGTACTCCATAAACACACTTTAAAGAGGAACTTTCTTATATATAGTGCAGATTTCTTTTTGTAAAGAGATATGTCTATATATATATATATATTAGTCCAAAGACTTGTCATTTACCATATATATCATTGGGCTGGGCCCCACCAGAGTCAACAGGATTTCAAGCCACAGTGACCCCACAGCTCAGTACTGCTTGGTATGTGTGTGTACTCCAGAGACCACCCCCCGCTGCCAAGGATCCATGTGCTAATTACCCCCCCACACACACTTATAACTGAAACCAGGTGTTCTAGTCACAAGTCCTGGGATGCTGCAAACATGTTTATGCAGATAAGGTGCAGGGCAACCTGGTCCAGTTTCACCCGATGGAGAGCAAGCCCATACTAATCATATGTGACAAGCTAAGAGAGGGGGCAACAGAGGGATTCTGGGTAAATTGTTTGGGGCCCCATTTGATGTTTGCCATGCATTTAAGGCTGGTGAAGAAACAGGAATAGCAGAGAAAAGCACAGCTCATCCGTGACAGTGAAGAAAAAGTCAAAATGTATTCAATGTAATGGTTCACTGTGACTTGAAAAAGAGTCAGCACTGAAGGAGACTGCACTCAATGGGCACTACCACGTATCTTATTCAGGTAGGCTGCACTAAATAGGTTCCCATCAGCATCTTAGTCTTTTGACTAAGATCAAGCATTTTTGCCACCAAAGGGAGGGCTGTTAGGGCTGGATCTGGCTCTCCCAGCACCAGCCTGGTACTGTAGTACCTCTAGGGCTGGTGCCAGTTCTCTCCTGGGGGAGCAACTGCCCATTTTTTTAAAAGCCAGACCAAAAAAAAGGTTCCCATTGGCATGCCCAATATGGGTCATGTGTTTCACAGTCATGTTCAGTCTTGGCTATGTTTAATCAACTTCATAATTGGTTTCCATTACTGAGCACATTCTGTTTTTGGCATCAGCTTAATGATAGCTAATGTATTTAATGAGGTTTTCTTGTATGTGAATGTAAGATGACAGGTTGTTTCCTCTATGCTGATTGGCAGAAAAAAAAAACTTGCCTTGTATTTGACTAAATATGGTAAGAGCAGAGATCACACTCCAAAATGCATGAATGCCTTCTGCTTGAAAATTAACTGAGAATAGAATCTGTCCTTTAAAACAAGGTTCTCTCTAAGGGACAAAAGTATCCTTTGTAATAAGTGCCAAATAAAAGGAGCATTAACATCCTACACCCACTTTATTTAGAGTAAGTTTGTAAAAACAACATTCACTATCACCAATCAACATTTCACTCCAGTCTCCAGGGCTGCAGCATAGAAGTTATTTAAAGTTTCAGCACTGAGAAAAAATTCTAGAAAGGAAGACAAAGGGCAATGTGAAGGGGAGTGAAAATATTACTACAGAACTGAGCTCATCCAGCAATACACAGAAACACTGAACAGAAAACAGGAACACTGTTCAAGGTCTTCCAAAGGGCTCCCCAGTGGTATTGCTGTTCAGTGATTGTAGCAAATAGATAGGATCATGGGGGTACATTGCAATCTAACAGATTATTACTCTTATTGCACAGGAAAGTGAAAAGCACAAGGTCCTTGCCAATATATGCTGGAGAAAAATTCCTTCAGACCACAAATTTGCTGATAAGTGAAACCCTATGCAGATAAGTAAGGAGCACCATAGATAAGAACCTAACACTGCAATATCCTACGATAATACTGGTGTCCAACAATGTATCAACAGTCATTAGCAATATTTTAGACAGATGTGGAATCCTTTAAATACAGCAACCCTTTAAATACTTTATGAGAATGTAATGCTGATAAGGCAGGCTATATGGACAGCCCTACAAATGGAAGTTTTCTCTTCAAAACCATTAGAAGGATTCCTTTCTGTACTGTGACACCGACTCATTTGCTGCCTTTGCATAAGCCAGAACTTCTTCATGCTTTCTCCATGTAAACCCATCTGATAATAAGAACAATGCCATTTATCCACCCCACTTTCCATTGCACTTCAACCCCATTGGGGTTTACAAGTTGACATCTTGATGGACCACAAACACTTACTACAACAAACCTACAACATAATCCCTTTCTAATGAGTCAGAGACCATATTCTTCAATTTACAGTACACACACAGGCCACATATTAGTTACTGTCCTCCACAACAAGCTTAGCAACTCCAGTTATTAGTCAGACACCTAAAAGTGAATCATCAACTCTATGCATATGAACACACAGTCTGCAGAACCTTAATACTAAAGGGGTGAATCTAGACATGCAATTACAGTGAAGTGATAAATTCCAGAGCTGTTTGAGCTGGAGTAGACTGCTCCTGGGCACAGCATCTACACGTGCACCCAGGACAGCAGCAATCTGAGCTGGGGTACAGCAGGCCTAAGACAGCAGCAGGCTTGTGGGGCTCAGCCCCGGGCTCTGGATGGTGTCGGGGCTGGCTGGGACATGAGAGTACCTTAAGTGCAGAGATGCATGGGTAGGCAGTGGGCAGGAGTCTGGCCCCTGCTACCTGGGCTGACCAGGCACAATTTACACCCGTTACACAATTTACATACTCTCAGGGACAGTACTATCTTACAGCAGAGTTAATTAATTTACTGCATCCAAATACTAGTGCACAGGTAGACAGTAATGCTTTACTGCCAAGCCAATTAGTCTACTCTGCAGTAAAACACACGTGCAGATGCACCCAAGATGTCCACAATACTTGCCTCAGATTCCTTTGCACCCAAGAGAGAAGCATGAGATCATACAGCATTATGGTCTTTGCTAGCTGAATACCCATTTGCATTGGGAACAGAGGGATGTGAGCAAGAAGAAAGGATTAAAGTTTGGGAAGCAACTTTAGCACTGGATTTCTTTTTTTACATTCCATTGATAATATTTAACAATCTGATGCTGTGGTACTAAAGCCAAAACCTCTCTTTTACCAGCTGTTATTTCAATAGTGTCAATATTTCCATATTCCTTAACGTAGTCTCTAAGGTGGCTCCTCGGTATCTTCCTCAAGAGAACATGCAATCGTTTGCAAGTTTAATACGGCCTTAATTCAGTGTCTAGTCACTGGGCCAAATTCACTCTTACTTAAACAGGCTTCAGGGGCCCTAAGCCAGCATGAAAAGCCCTCACCAATAAAAAATTATCAGGAAGACCTTGCAATCTTCCTCCTTCCTCTTTGCTGAGAAGCTTAAAGTAAGCAAGGTGCCACCAACAAGAGAACACTGGCTGGGATGAAGGAATGACTGGCATATATCCCTACAGCAGCTTCTCACTATGGGAACTGTTAGGCAAGCCTAATGGAAACATAAGATAACAGCCCCTTATAAAATTATCCTGGAGGACAAAAGCAGTCCTACATTCCAACAGGAGGAATCATTCAGAGCATCACAGGCTTCATTGGCTCAAGCAGCAGTTTTTTATCCCAGCCAACTGGCTGGAAACCCTTGGATCTATGTACAATGCCATTAAATTCCTATTTAACAGTGGTCTGTTCTGCTTTGCTCCATTTAGTCCTGAGCCATTTCAGATTTAGAAGGCCATCATCCAGGTTATTCATCCTGTGTCTCCTGAACAAATTGTGAAAGCCAAGAACTGTCATGATGCTGAGTCAGCACTTGTGCTCCAGATGGAAAAAAAGGGAACAGTGTGACTAATGTTAAAAAGACCAACAATCATTTGGTGTTTGGGGGGTGTTTTATAGTTGTTTTGGTATTTAATAAGATATAAGCCTGTTTTAAATCTCCTGCCCTGAAGAACTGCAAATATGGTTCAGCAAACAAGCTACCATTCACAAAGTTCTCATAGAGTCTGGGAATGTTATTTCCTCAAAATAAATATGAAAAGACCAGAATAGAATAAATCATGGAAATGAATGAACAAGTGAAAGCAAAACACCTGAAGGGGCACTGTCAAACTATCAATAAGAGACCAAATTTCCCTTAACAGAGCCAAGGATGAATTCAGTCCCATGTATTTAAGAAACAAGTCTCTCTTTTTCTACCACTGTAAAATGCAAGTGCCAACTCAAATTATTAACAAAAGAATTTTTTTTAAAGGAAATACTTTTTTACATTTATGTTGCTTGCTACTCTTTCTCCTTCAGTTTTTTTTGACAGTGACATTATCTGCTTATACTCAGTTTCAGTTTCTTTCCAGTTACGATGTACCCAAGTAGTGTTATTTAGTCTCCAATTCTACAGGGAAATGCATAATATTCTCCAGCTCAAAAGCGATGCATGGGGGGGGGGGGGGCTCTGAGGGCATGTGTCCCCCCTAAAATTGGCCTTTGCCGGCCAGAGAGTAGGAAGTGCAGGCCAGTTCCCCCCACAAGAAGTGCCAGCAGCACTTCCAGTTTGCAGCCAGTGCTTCCAGGATGGTTGGTGATTGGCCACTGGGGACCACCCCCCCCCATTAGCAATCAGCAGCTGGTGCCCCCCCAGAGCCAGGAGGCACCAGTCGCCCATGCTCCAGCTACCTACCTCCTTCCTTCCAAACTTAAAAACAAAACCATTTCTATTGCCTTTTGGGAGGGGGCAATAAAAATGATTCTAGACATGTTAAGACTGCTCCAAATAAAACCAAAACCCTTATGTAAAATAGATGTAAATATTTAGAACATGCTGTAGTGTCCCTTTTAATGTATGTGGGTGCACAAGGAGAGGAGAAGAGCAGGCATGGGGAAACAGGAAAGAAGATGTTACTCAAAAGCTAAAATGAAGGTTAAAATCCTAAAAGAAAAGCTCCAATTTTGGAGAGGTAATTGAGAATTAGCAATCTCACTAAGCCCTTACCTGGTCCCCAACACCATTTTGTGGCTCAATTTATAAGCCCCTTCACTACCATCCCAGAGCTGTTACATGTTCCAGCTAGGGAGCCTCATGTCAATCTCAAGCCCCTGCTTTTAGCTCAGGAGGGTCTTCCCATTCAATCCTCCATGTAGGAGTCAAGAGTGTGGCTTTCACATATCCACACCATACACTTGGGAGGTAGAATGTTGACTTTCATGAGAACCAGAAGCAGAGAGAGTTTTAAACCCCAAATTCCTACTGCCCTGCAGCTTATGTAGTCACTTACACATGAGCAAAAGGGAAGTTCGATTGGACAGCAATAATCTACCAATTGGATTAATTCCTATGTAATAGTATTTTACAGCCAGGTGAAACAGCCAGTATTTTGCACAGGTGTACTGCATTAGACAAAGTATAAGATAATGAAAACTGAGGCTTAAATGACTTGTTCAAGGTCAGGGAGAAAGACTGCAGAAAATATTAGAATGAAACCCTCATCTCTTAAGTCTGAGGTCAAATCCTTTACTACGAGACCCAGACAGGGGCCCTGATCTTCCACTACATTATACAAGTTTCATGCCAACAGAATTCCACCAAAAACAATATGCTAGCATAAAGCATGTGTCAGTGAAAATTTGAAGCTAGCGAGCTTTTGAGCAGAGTATGGATTTCATTATTGCTATTGATTTAAAATATTTCTGTGGGTATAAACCTATTGAGAAATAGTGTCTCATTCCTGCCCTCCCCACCCAAAAAAGAGATTGCTCAGCAGCAACAGAAACAATAACCATCGCATACACACAAAAAAATTAGCAATTTCTTGCAGCGTGGCAATGGAAAAATGAATCGCAATTATGGGGAAAGAAAGAGAGCAACAGAGCACATTTCACAGGGCATTTCCTGTTTTCCTTTGTTATATATAATTCCTTACTATATTTAGTGAGGAAATTATTCAAAACACAAAACAAAGGAATAGCGAAACACTTTAATCTGGAAAAATACATTTAATTTCCTTAAAAATATTTAAATGTATAAGCATTCTCTTCCTCCAAAGAAAAGGAAACCTACAAACTCTATAGGATAATTTTATTCTAAGCTTCCCTATCTGAACCAAAAAGTATTGGAGCTACTCCCCAGAGGGGCTGGCTGGGGTATGAGGATACTTCAGCATAGGGCTAGCCAGCAAGCAGCCCCCACACTGAAGCACCCTCATGCCCCAGCCAGCCTCTCCAGCATCTACACATGTGGTGCTATGTAGTTTTTTTACTCTGCAGCAATAGGATAGTACTTGTATTTACTTGTAATACTTGTATAAATCACTTTACTTCAGCCTAAAAGGGGTGCACATGTAGACACCAAGATGTTAACTGTGCAGCTGATTAATCTACTAAGTGATAAATGTCTTGTGTAGATGTGCCCTGTGTTGTCTGGCCTAGGTCCTTAGTGTTCTAAAGTTGTTACCATATCTTGACAGGAAGTTGGTGTTTTTAGTGGAGCTCTTGGTAGACAGGAGACAAAGCAGTAGCATAACTAGGTGTGGACAATGGAAACATGAACTCTGGTTAGTGGGTAAAGGGGGATGCCAGAATAGAAGCAGAGGGGGACGGGAGAAGAGAGGCGGGGACTCAAGGCTCCAGTCACAGGGATTCGAGGCAGGAGTCCCCTTGTTAGCCTCACACACACATAAAATGGGAGATGCTGCGTCTCTAGGGGGAGGTCTCAGCATGGCCAGCAGCCAGGAGGCTAACCAAGCCCCCCAAGTTGATTTTTTTGCTGCAAAATTAAGAGTTTCACATTGTTGTTCAGCATGCAGAAAAACTGGCAGCTATACCTTAACTCCATAGTTGCTGGCTGAACCAACAGATACCTCCTCCTACAGCATTATTTCCTGCTGGTCCAGAGTGTAAACACTGTCACGTACACCAATATATAGCAGTGTTGGGCCTGAATATCCACAGTGCAAAAAGCCTTGTTGTCCACATTCAAACCCCTCCTTAAAACTCTTCTTTGCTGTGATATTGATAAGAAACTAAGATGATAATAATAATAATAATAATAATAATGGTAAGAATAAACACTTGTATAGTGTGCACTCTTATTGGCAGTCTTCACCGAAATGGCAAGGACCGAACAGATATAAACAAACACTCATCCCTAAAAAAGTCCCCTCCATTGGTTCTACTGTACAGGGAAACCTGCACTGTTCTGTAGATAGAGATCTTCAGTTTCCAAGGCTTTCCAAAAAAAACAAAAACACAGTAGTCACCATGAAAAAGTAATCAAAATTGCTAACGGATAGCAGGGGTATTTCCCTGCCTGAGTATTGGAAAAGGTCAGATATCTCAACCACTGGTGTTATAGATATTAGCCATAGCTGCGTTTACAAAAAAAGTATAAGTAATGAATATTCAGCAAAACATTGAGAGTTACAGATTTGGGTGGTCAGATACCCATGTAATGAGTTCAGTATAAAAACCTAGATAAGTAAATGGGAAAGAAACAGAAAATGAATAGATCAGGCAAATGTATTCCAGACAACATAAACAAAAAAAGCAATCTTTATGGTAGCATGAAACATTTTTCCATCCAGTTGGGAGCTGGCTTCCAGGATTGTTGAAAGGACTGCTAACAGTTTTCTTTCAAGACAGGGTCACGCATCAGAAAAATTAACCTCCCCACTTCCCTCCAAGGGGGCCACCTTGTTATTTTCAGCAGATAGGACCAAGAACAAATTGATAGGACCTGGAGAAGGCACGTTCCTCTAGTCCCCAAGGTAGAAGCACAAGCTCCTTACATCCTCACCTAATGCACCATATTGACTTCAATACAAGACAACCCTGACTATAACAGGACCTCCCAATAGCCAGATTCTACATATGGAAAAGTTTTAAGTTTCTTATCATTTTCCAAGTGTAGCATCCAATTATTGGAGTGTTGTCTAGAAATCATCCCCCTCCCACTACTACAGCAGGGAAAATAGTGACTGGGGGTCAGCAGCTCCCTTGCCTTCTGCCCCTCACCCCACATCTTCCCACTGCAGCCCTCCTGGTTCATGTGATAATTAGCCCCCACTCAAGACTGGAACTGGGAGTTCTTGTCATGAGTCCTGGGACTCTCCAAAAATGTGCATGCAGATGAGGTGCAGGGCTGCCTGGTCCATCTCCACCCCACAGAGGGCAGGGCCACTCTAACCACATTCAACAGGCTGAGAGAGGGGATGATAGAAGTTTGATGCTGTTTGTCATACATTTAAGGCTCATGAAAAAACAGAAGTCATTGCAAATGGGAATGAAAGGCATTGCTCAGGTGTGGGGGTACAGAGAAAGTTTAAATATATTTGATGTAGTAGTTCACTATGTCATGCTATGGAATATTTTATCCCAATTGTACATCTTTATATGGCAGTCTTTTGAAATTTTGTCAAGGCATTTCAAGATCCTTTTAAATGGTTCAGTGCTGTCTGTCCACACCCTTAGTTACTTCAGTGGACCAACCCCTCAATAAGGATCACTGGAGCTGTACTACCAAGGAAAATGGAGCAGGACTGAGGCAGCCTAAAAGAGAGTGTAGAACCTATGTGCGGATGACCCTGGATAAGCCTACTCTTCCGTAACAAGGTTCTTAGTCTTGCTGCTGAAGAAATAAGCCCTGCCCACTCACTTCCACTCTGCATATGCCAACTCAGAAATATGGTGGTGAAGATGGCCAGACAGCACCTGAAATTCCCATGTGTTCAAGAGCACTGGCTTGGCATGTCACTAGGGTGTCCTCACCAGTTCTTTTCCAGGGTTGACACACACAGAACACAAACTTTGGACTTGACTCCTTGGCACTGATATGGAGCCCCCTGCTGCCACATAGTCACACCACCTGGCACTTCAGCAGAAGATACCAGAGATCCAAAACAGTTTGGGCATAGAACCTGAGCACTGAACATGGTGTTTCTCTGAGAAATGAGGCAAAACCTATTCCAGCTGGATGAATCAGAAAGAAAATGATCTTGAGAGTATCCTCTGTTGGAGAAATATTATGGAATTCCCTCAGCTGGTTTTCCTTAAAGCAGTATGACCTAGTCACAAGTCCTTCATTTTCAAGCACATTAGATTCACTTGGAGATATAATTAACTCACAAAAGGAGAAACAAAGAGAACGGCTATTCAAGGAAGTAATTCATCTTCATTAGGCTTTTATCTCTATTGCCTGTAATGATGTTTTGAAATGCTTGCTTCCATAATACAACCCTGTTCGTTCACACACACACACACACACACACACACACACACACACACACACACACACACCCCTACTCATTCCATTAGCCTGAAAGCAGCATAGAACTCAATTATATCTGCAACAAATTCAGATTTTTTTCCCAGTAACCCTTTAAGAAACTACATATAACGTTTGTAGATGGAAGTGACAGTTATTTTTTCCCATTTTTTCCCAACAAGCACAGTAGCTTGTTACTACTGCGCAGTAGCATAGCATCATGGTTCATGCCCAGTGACACTACTGCACAGTAGTAACGAGCTACTGTGCAGTAAGCATCTCATGTAGATGTGATCACAGAATGGTTAACAATTTGCTCCACCATATTTGCAGATATTGAAGCTAAAATGAGTGGTTGTTAATTCCCTGGGTCCTCTAGTACTTAACCATTCCTCTGTAAGTTTCTGAGGATATTTATTAAGGGTTCAGAAACTGCTGCAGCTAGTTCATTATGTGCTCTTGGATACATTTCTTCAGAGTCTGATAGCTTAAATACAACTAACTTTTCTAAATAAATATTATTTAATCTGTTCTTTCTTTACTCTTCCTTGTGCTCTACATACCATGTTATGGAAATTCACTGTGTGAAATATTTTATCTCACTTAAAACCATTTTGTAAATACCTCAGCCTTCTCTTGTTTACTCTGTTTCCCAGTTGAGTAAGGGACCTGTACTTTCCTTCACCTTTCTCTTACTTCTAGATGCTGCAGATTTGAATGCTGAAGATTTTGGGGTTTTTTTGTTTTTTGGGGGGGGGGGGGGAGTTGGGCTACTTATACCCAACTGTGACCTTGAAACTGTTTTGTTTTTCCACTTTTAACCACTTTTTCTATCTGCCTCCTAGGGCTTACTACTGTACTTCCCTGAATTACTGCTAGAGCCCTTTGAAAGAGGCACAATATATGGTATGCATCACTCCCCAGATATAACAGAAGATAAAAACTTTATTCAATGCACATCTTTCCTCCTAAGAGATGATTTTTTAAAATTTTCAAGTAACCATACACTAAGAAATATATGCTTAATCTCTGTGTTCTGTTTTGGCTTTTGTGCTTACAGCTACAGATCTGAGGAAGTGCCAGGTGCTTCCAGTAAAAAAATAAAATGCAATAGGACTGTACTTACCCACAGTTTGATTTTGAAACATGAGAGGAATAAAGGGGAAGGGTGCTTTAGTTTGGAACCCACACCCTTAGAAAAAAGCAGCAAACAGCAGCCCCACCCTTCACACACATTATTCAGGAAGAAAAAGCAGATAGAGGTGGTGTCAATGGGTGTTTTTATGCATGTAAGCACTGCAGCACAGGGTGCTTTGAAAAGCACCCAGTGCTGCAACACTTGCAGTTGTATAAGTGGCGAAATGTGCGTCAGCATTGTGAAAATGGCAGTGGTGCGCTTTTGAATTAAAACACATAGAAGGTGCTTTAGTTCAAAAGTGCACTGCTGCCATTTTTTTGCATGCTGATGTGCATTTCACCGCTGATACAACTGCATGCAATGCAGTGCAGCGTGCATCAGCTCACATGCGGAGCAGAATCAAATAAGTGAGTCTACTCCAAAGAGGTGGATCTCCAGCATATCATGGGACAAAAAAAAAAAAAAAAAATCGCATATAAATGCCCATGTTATTCTAGGCTCAAAGAGGAAAGGAGACATGTGATACACTTGCTGTCCTTCACGCTCTGTCATTTCCCTAGTGAAAAAGTTCAAATTTTAATTCAGTCTGTATAATGGCAGTACCTGACTAATGACCACACCTCAAAACCATCACTGAGGCCATTCATTCCATATGCTACTTTTAGTACAAGAACATGAATGACTGGTGTCTCCCGAGACTGGGGGGGCACCATGGTGGCAAGTGGCGAGTGGGGACCGCCCACAGCTGCCAGTGTCAGTCTCAGGGAGCGGCAAGTGGGGACTGCTCGCAGCCACCACCAACAGGAGAGAAGTGGGTGGCAAGTGGCGGCAGCGAGGGAGGGGTGGGTGTGAGTGGCAACCACCCGCAGAAGCCGGCAGCTACTTCGGTGGCAGCCAATTTCAGGAGGGGCACGTGCCCCCCCATGCATCACCTATGTACAAGGAGCAGAATATGCATCCTTTCTTTGTGGGCTAATGTACAGAGCAAAACAGTAGAGGATAATTGTGCCTAATATGCCAAACTACTGATGCCAGCCTTCTCTTTATCATGAGGAAGAATCTTAGGCCTTTATGAGCCTCCCACACTGTCATTCTTTTTTGATTGTTCTTTCACTATAGCCATCTTTTATAGTACCAAGAAGTACTGCTACTCTGCAAAGCAAAAACATTTCAAGAGTGATTTTTCTCATTACTCCTCTTCCAGATACAGGGACTCTTTTCCATAAGCCCAAAAGCAGGGTGCCACAGCTGAGACAGCCCTTAATGAATACAGAAAGTGGTTGCCCTTGGTCATGGCTCCTGGCTATAGCTGCCTGACCCTCAGTGGCATTAAGTTATGTAGATAGCATCAGACTTTGGGTGGGTTATATTTGACTCCTCAAATATAAATGGAAATTTCAACCTCTCAGCACCCAAGAAATCTCTCCCCACCACCACTACAGAGTCAGGGAACCAGTGCTGAGAGGGAAACAGTAATGAAAACCCCATATCTGCATATGAAACCTAAGTAGATGACCTTTTTCAGTGTCTCTGGGTCCCCTACACAGCATCAACTTACAGCTCAAAGCATGTGGTCCTACTGTGAATCACAACTTAAGTGAATGAATCATGTACTATCCAAGTTTTCTGTTTGCATAAATTCACATGATTCAGCAATTTGGAAAATACCACATAACAACACATATTCTATTTAAAGTTACAAAGTTACAAACCAGGAACAAAATTATTTTTTTAAGTGTTACAAAACTGAAAACATTATGATTTTTTTTATTTGGAAATTTCTAATTTCTCAACAAAAATCTGTGTTAAAAGAAACCTCTGACCAGCTCTATTTGTACAGCTACAGCCAATAAAAACATAAGTATACATAGGAAATATTTTTTTCTGCTTCTTAAAGTGACTTATTTCTAACATTTTAACACCATCCAGCTGTGGAAAAAGAATATGATGAGTTCTTGCCAATTCTGACTCAGGCCAATTGCTCCTTCGCACCTGCTTTATTTTCCTGCTTGAAAAAAAACAGTTCATTATATAATTGCCAGATTTTAAAATTTAAAATCAAATCAGGTTTAATCCAACAGTTTTAGAATCTTATGAAGAAACCTTTGTTTTTCATAGATCATAATACAATTTATTTATGGATTTTGATTCCATTAAATTATCAGCCTGCATCAGCCAAGCACAGCACATCAGCAATTGGATATATCAACCCGTGCTAGCTTTAGAGAACATAGGTAGCAAGTTTTGTAAGGGCATGACAAGTTTTAGGACACCCTGGATAGCCCACACTAAAACATGGGTTGTCTTGTGACCTTACTGTGAGTTGGGTTAATGTGGTAGATGTTAATGTGGTATTTATATGCTTACCCATGTTAGCTTTAACTTTGTTAATACAGATATAAATAATAGTGAAAACAAGGCAACACAGGTTTCAGCATGGGTCCTCCAGGGTGATTTACACTTTATGCTGAAGCTACATGTCACATGTTACCTATGCTCTCTAAACTTACCATGGGGGGTCAACACAGCCATGGCACAAAAGCATCTATATTCGTTATGTCAATGTACCCTTGCATACACCTAGCCCTTCTGTTAAGAACTGCACATGGTGGCTTAGCTATAGCACTAGTAGCTCACATCTAGCTCACAGCTCCTTTCTGCAGACTCCCTTTGGGCTCTGTCAGCACTGGTGCTTTCTGAACATCTTCCTTAAAGTTTATTGGGTTAATTCTTATTTTACTTCCTTCTCACAGAAAACATACTGTGCTCCTAGCATATGTGGGCTGGGAATAAGTGGAGCTGGCATGGAAGACTAGAATTTCTACATGGACAGCCCTGGCTTCCTCCAGGTGGACCTTCATGTTGACATTGTTGGTGGCAGAGCTGAGACTCCCTGCTGAGAGATCAAATAGGTTCTCAGATAGTGCAAATGGGCATACGTCCATTGACTTCAAAGCAGCTATTAACTAACGGTGTGCTTCTGTGAGGAAGGGAATCCAAAGTTTTCTCTCCTTTGGCTGCTTATCATTATGGGCACACACACAAGTGACAATTTTTGCCAGATCTGGCCACAGAAAGCAGTCTATAGCCATGACCAAACACAAATACATGGCTGTAGACAGCTTCAAAAATGGCCAGCCAGGTGAAAAACTCTGTAGGGTAAGAATGTCTACATGTAGCCACTGTTGTGATTCCAACCTGTGTAGATAAGCCTGAGTGAAGTACTCATACTAACTTGTTCAGGTATTGGTAATAGTACCCAATATATCTGAAGTCAAAATGTTTCTTACAATGAAGTGGGTGTTCCATTAAGAGAAATCTTCTAACAGTGTAACACAAAATGTGTCAAGTGTAATGTGTTGGCTCAAATCACTATATAAGTATGCATTTGCTTAAAATTATCTGCAAGGTCACTTCACTGTTATACTTGCCATGTTGGTACAACATATGGCAGAAAAAGAACTAATAGACACACATAAAAGCAAAATGTAAAATAGATGCATTAATATCAAGAATGATGCTTCAAAGTAAAAGTACCAAAGGGCATTTATACATATACCTTTTAGTTCTCGGACTCACTGGAGATCCACTGCTTTGGAGCCGACTCAATTAATCAAGTCTGCACTGCCCGGGAGCCAACACACACCACACTGCGCTGCTTGTAATTGTAAAAGCGACAAAATGTGCATAAGCACAGCAAAAATGGTGGCAATGCACTTTTGAACTAAAGCACCTCCGAGGTGTTTTAGCTCAAAAGCACACTTCCACCATTTTCTTCATGCTGACATGCATTTTGCCACTTATACAATAGCAAATGTTGCAGGGCCAGGAGTTTTTTAAAGCACCTGGCACTGTAGCACTTGCATGTGTAAAAATGCCCAACGGTATCATCTATTCCCAGAGGGCAACATCACGGTAGCTTTTTGACTCAGATCTTGCTGCTGCTACAGGAAGGCTTGATTATGCAAGGTGCACAGTAGCCTAGATTAATCCAACAAAACTTTATGTCCCATTGATATCAATGAGACTACTCACATACTTAAAGCTTTAAGCACACATTCAAGTAAGTGTTTCTCTGGATTTAAGTCAAAGTCCCTTGTACCTTGTACCATCAAGCCCCATAATGAAAACAAGTGGGAAAACTACTACAATTGAATTAAAAGAATCGCTTATTTAAGACTTGAAACCTTCTGCTGATTCACAAACCTAATAAGGAAAATCAGGCAGCTGTTACATTAATAGCAAACTTTCTCTTTGGTTTTGCTGGCAATCTCTTCGATACCATACATTGATGAGATAGCAGAGGGAGAGAAGTTTCCTGCTGTAGTTTGTCAGTAAAATGAAAACGTGCAAGACATTGTGAGAATGAGAAGAAAAAAAACAGAGTCTGGCCAAATGGTGATGATTTTGCCAAGACAAAATTTTGTCTTTAAAAGCAAAACACCTTTTTCCACTATAGATTATGATTATGATCATTATCCAAATCTTATTGTAAAATGTGTGAGATATGGACACAAATATAAAAGACATTTATGCAAAAAACTATATTAAAATTGAATGCCTAAGCATCCCTAAATGAAAAAATTGCATTTTTTCAAACCAGTTTATGAAACTTATGTCCCAGACCTCTTCCGGGTTTAAGTTAAATCACAGTCCCCCAGCCTCCCAGTATGCTTTGCAGCCGTGGACTGGGCTGTGCAGTCTGCTTCAGAGAACAGGGCTGGCCACAGCGCTCTGCTCCCTAGCTGGGGCAGTGAAGGCTAGCTAACAAGGGGCAGGGAGGATGGAGGGCAGGGCTGGCTGACAAAGGGCAGGGGGACAAGCCTGGTGGGGGATACACCCATCTACAGTCTACTGCCGCCCCAGACAAACCCCAGCTGGGGCCTGGGGCCTGGAAGGGGAATTTAATACCCCTTCCCCTGCTCAAACTTACAGCTGGCTACAAGTGTGGACTACAAATCCCAGAGACACCTGGAAGCAGGAACAGGAAGTGATAAGCAAACCTGCAGAGTCCTGCTGTTGCAATTCTGGACTGCAAATCCCAGAGACCTCAGGGGCAGCAGGAAGAAGAAGTAAACACAGCCAGAGAACTGTGCTCTAGAGCCCCCTGGCTTCTAGCCTAAGCCAGTGTAGGCATGTGGCTGCATATCCTGAATCAAAGGTAAATATAGCTGTTCACTTCTGTTTTGATTTAATCTGTACAGTTTAGAGTAACCTGCAAAGACTGAATCAATTCAGCCTTGAGCTTTTTGTCTGTCTGGACCTAGCCAAGGGATTAAATTTCAGTCTGCAGGGCTTGTTGGTGAGTTTGCTCTCAAGCTGCTGCATTAGCATAACTGCAACCCAGGGTTGAACATCACTGTCCCTCTCCAAACTTTCTTGCCTGGTGCTGAAGTCAAGGTCTTTGATCATATTGGGAATTAAAAATCAGCATCAGGGGAAGAGTAGGAAGAGAAGCAGCAGATATCACCTCTTGCATTCCTGAGATATGCTCCGAGACTGACACTGTTGTAGTCCAATAAAGGGGCAGGTCTGGAAATTTTATTAAAACAACAGAGGCCTCTGTCATTTCACAGTACACCCCAAATTAAGCAAAGGAAAATAATTGGCTCAGTCACAAGGATAGAATGTGGAGTGGTCTCCTAAAGCGACATGGACAAACTACATTGTCAGAAGTAATTCTTGCCCTGCCCTTACCCTTTACTGCTCTTACTTCTAGATGACCTAATCAGGGTTTAACTTGTCTACTTTCTATTTCTGATGTATCAGTTTATTGTATTAACCAAACCCTGATACCAAACTGTAGGCATTTAGGAAGACATGTATAATTTTTTACTGGCAGAGATTATCAACAAGAATTCTGATGTGCCATTCTGAATGCCTGGCCGACAAATCTAATATTGTATAGATGATTGAGCAAATATTAAGAAGGTTTTCTATCAAATTAAATAATTGTTTAAGGTATGCTTGGGAGATTTTTATTTCTATTGACTTAAGCAGATTGAAGTCAAAACGGTCTTCAGGACCAGATCCAGGAAAGATTATTAATTGGCACTAGGATGCAGGGAGTGTTTGAAAGGAAATCTAATCTTAGCAGATTTCATGGGAACCTAACATCTGCAAGTTTGACTGACATTTCAGATCTCAGAGACAGCACCACAGCATTTGTAGAACTATTAATATTATTCCTTCATCTTGCTCTAACGCTGTGAATTGGATTCAGTAAATAATGGACAAACACTAAAAAGGTCAACCCCCCTCCCTCCATCCAAATTAATTAATTCAATGTAAGAAGATAATTCAGATTCATATTGAGCACTAAGATGTGACAATTAGGTCTAGTCATTCGAGTTTCAGACAGGCTTTTTTTCTTAGACGTCTGATACTGCTTTTCAATTACTCTACTGTAAAGACAAATAAAAAACTGAAGGTTGATGCTAAGCATTCCATCTTCCTTTTATTCATAAGAAACATAATACCACAATGTAGCACTAGACAAACAGGTGGTCTTTTCCAGCATCCCATCTCTGACAGCAGCTAGTGTAGGATGTTTCAGGGCCAATGCTGGATGGTTTCAGACAAATTCCTACAATGCAACAAATTATGGCAACCCACAAAGCTTCAAATGTGCATAAAACTGGGTAAAAAAGAATAACTTGCAAAAAGACCTATCTGCCTTCGGGGTTGTTTTGCTTAATAGAGGTGACAGCTTTTATGTATAGACTGCACAGTTCAAACAAAGGGCCCAGTTCTGGAGTCCCCGAGTGCCTAGAGTTCCCAGCCCTTACTTAGCTATAGAGTCGAGTCAGAAGGGGGTTATGTTCCCTTAACCCCTCCTCTCAGATGGTGATTCTGGCTAGGGCAGGGGCTATTATCCTGATGATTACTGCTGTGAAACAGTGGTCAGGGAGAATGCAGAGTGATGGAAGACATCAGAGGAGTACTGGTTCAGTACTGGCTAGAGTAGTTGTTCAGAGGCACAGAAGTGGATACATTTCTCTAGGAAAAGGAGTGAAACAACTTACTCCTCTTAAAGGGGAGGGAGGGTATCAGGGAAAATGTTATGGTTCCCTTAGTCCCCATTCATTCTCTCATCTGCTCCTGGATCTGTTACAATCTACCCCATTGACAGCAGTGAGAGTCCACATACAGAAAGTAGAAGGATGAGGTCATTAGCAGGGAGCACATTTCCATCCACTCTCCCTAAAGTCTCCCAAAAATAACAGCAATTGTACAACACCATAATCTGAAGGAAGAAAATAGAAGGGTTGGTATCAGGTGCAGATCCAGGGAGGGTGCACAAGTGTTAATGACCTTCTCTTCTTTTTAAACGTTTTAATATTTCATCAGTCAAACTATCCTTTGTTCTGCAATTCTGCTGTTAGGAGTTTCATTACCAGGAGCAGCTATTTCACAGCCCTGCAAATTGTTTTTAACCCATTCCAATCTTAAACTGAATAATACAGCCCTAGGTCCCTTGCCTATTAATAATGATTCTAATTTATTTTTAACTGGAGAAAAATGTGTGTTGTTTTTTATATGTGATGAGGCACCTCACCATCTGCCCCTCCCTTTTCAAAATTCTAGATCTGCCCATGGTTGGCACTATGCAACAGTTTGCTAGATTATTCCTGGAAGACTGAAGAGCAATCAGGTCTGACAGTATTTTTACCCTATCATAGGCAGCTACAGGGTTCTCCTGCATAACAATGTTGAATCCTTTTTTAAAAACTGCCACTATGTTATTATTCACTACATTTGCTGAAGAAATTGTTCCTGCACAGAAAGGCTCACATATTCCAGCTCATGGCTAAAACATCCTTCAACAAAGACCAAATAAATAGTATTCACAGAGGTACTCTAAATACAATCTACCTGTGCCATTATGTTCAAAGCAATGACTATGTCGCTTCAGGTCAACTTAATAGATATTTTATAATTACTGAAAAAAAAAGAGATTGCCTACCTCCACAGCATTTCTCTCCTGATTTGGAAGTAATAATACAAATGAAAAATCAGGCACTTTTACACATGCTCTATGGATGGGGGGAGCAGCACTTTAATTAGAGCGGCTCCAAGAGCCATGCTAACTAAAGTGCCCCCGTGTCTCCTGTATCAGCATCCCCACACTTAAAAATGGTAGCTGGGCAACTGAGCTAAAGCTCATTCAACGAGCTTTTGTTCAAGTGTCCCTGCCAACATTTTTAAGCACTGATACATGAAATGCAGGAGGCTGTTGGAGCACGGTAAACGCTCATGCTCCAGCTGGCTCAATTAATCGATTAATCAAGACTGCTCTGATGCGCTGCAATTCTAGCACATCAGAGCAGCCTCAGCGCTCATGTATAGGCACCCATTACCTTAAAACCATGATATCATATCCTCCAGAGCCTCCAAATCGATTCAGACAATGATTCAGAGATTCGGAAGGCAGTCTTTCAGGGGAACAGAAACCGGGGGGGGGGAACTGACATCTGTAGCTGGCCAGTGACTCTGATCTTTCCCTGAGTCCCCTTCCAATCACGGTGCTCTGGGGGAGGGACATAGAAACAGTACATAACCCTGTGTCTGCAGCCTTTCTGTTCCTTTTGTGAGTTGTTCCTGCCTCACCACCAGGAAAGCCCCCTGTTACAGGCTACCATCCCTGCTGTTTTCATCCTGCTGTGCCTTAACACACACAAAATCACACGTCACAAGCTTTGCTTGTCAGCACCTTAAGGTGCAGTTTCCCGGAAACTTCTGCACCTATCTCCTTGAAACTTGGCAGGCTTCATGCCCTCAGAAGGGGCTACCATCCCTGTTGTTTTCATCCAAATCTTCCAAAAAAATGACAAAGTTATAGGTATTTCAGTGATTCTCCATTATAGTCTATGGCTGAATCACCAAATCTCTCTGAATCAGCGCTGAATCATCTGAAACCGATTCAGCCAAATCGATTTGGGACAGCAATCCAAATCTCCAAACTGAATCACTGTCTTCCAAATTGGCTGAATCTGAATCAAATACTTTCCTATTCCAACAGGCCTAATGGCAAATATTCCAGCACTATGGGAGACACTAGAGAGAAACTTGCTTGCACCTACTTGAAATTAAGTCACTGCCATGTCCAATATGCCTAACCATAAATTATCTGGTTAGGATAAGCTTTTTCGGGAGGGGCAAATGGTGTTGCAGCATCAATTTCTCTAAATCTGCCATAACATACTTGAGAGAAAAATTAAGATGTCAAGCCTCATCAATATCAACCTACTTAAAGTAAGGGCAAAAAGAGATCAGAAGAATGAAAATGAGAGTAGAAACTTCCATTTGCTGAGGCTAGTTATCTAGACTTTAAGAGCCAGATCCTAATCAAAACCACTGATCTAAATGCCCTTGAATTTAATAGAAGCTTGAATCTACAACTAAATTTAAACATCATGGAGAAGCTTTTAACCATAGACTAGAATAAATCAAATTCCCTATTTGTTATAAAAATGGAAGACTTGATTTGTAATTTACATTTGAGGCCCATACATATCTCCATAGCACAGTTATGATCATTCTAATAAAACAGTCAGAAGGTGAAATCGTGAGTTTGGAAAATGTATCTAGGGAAGTTCAATAAAGTACTTTATAATATTTAACCCAATTTTCATTGATGATTCAGAAAGAAGAGCTGGTTAAAAAATAGGACTAGACTTTCATAGAACTATAGAAAGGTAAGTATGAAAGGAACCTCAGGAGATCATCTTGTCCAACCTTCCGGACTCACTGGCAAAAGATGGAGAATCTCTTGACTAGTTTCAGAGCTCTCATGCTTTCAAACAGATATAAAGATTTCTTCAGATTTTCAACATGTATATTTGTCTTCTGTCCTACCATCTACCTCATTAAATAGCTGTATTTCTTCTGACATATCCACAACCCCTATCACCACTTTTGGATCTCTCATCAAGCCCACTCCACATAACTCTTGCCCCCTCTTCTGACTTAAGATATTACCAACCCCCTATTTAAAACATAAATAAATAAAAAGACCTTTCCAATACAAACTCTCCTCCTCTCTCATTCACATGCCTCTCAGTTTCCCTTACCCCTCCTGCTGCACTTCAGCTTCCAAAGCCAAGTCCTCTCTCTCATTCTCCTCATTCAGCCTTTCACTTGCATTCCATTCCAATTTCCATTTATAATACGTCATTCTAACTCCTCATTCCTGAAACTTCATTGCTTTCTAGCATTCTTCTTTTCCTTTTTACTGTCTTGATCAGAATGTTGCTAAATACCCTCAGTTATTTTTCTTACAAAATTATCTTTCTCCTTCCTAAACATACTTCTTAAAGAGAAGTAGTTATCTGTGTGTGTTAGCAGCTGAGAAAGTAGGTTGTTGCTAATGAAAGTGTATGTCTCTCTAAACAAGTCTCTCTAAGATGCCTGCTCTGCCTTCTATCATACCGCTTAAACAACCATTTTGACTTCAGTCTAATAATTACCTGACAACTATTGTAACCTCCTTCATAACATTCATGTTGCTAGCCAACACAATTCATTTTAGGTAGAATACCGTGGCAAAGCTAATCCTTTTTTCTTGCCACTGTGACCATTCCACCTCAGTTTATACACCCCCTTGTCAGCTTTGTAGCATTTTCCATGGAAATTTTAAACTTCTCATCCTCACTTTCAGTGCTCTGAATTTCTCTGCATCTCTCCCATCATAAGTCACCTGGTAGTATCCTAAGCCAGTACTGCTTTAAACCAGTTACGCCCCCCTCCCTTTGCTCTCTGTTGCCACCATCATTTCAGATTTCCCATGCCTGGAATGTGTCCCATATTTTTGACAAATACCAATCTCTCTTTTTTAAAATCTTTCAGAATCCACCTATTCCAAAAATTTCCCTAACAGCAACTCTCCTTAATTCCCTATAAACAGGGGGAGGGAGGCAAGATATCAAGTATCACCATAATCTCTTGTACATCTTTCTTCCAAATGCTACCCTTGCCTACTATTATTGGTTTAATTTTCTTTCTTCACATTCCTTGATGAGATTGATATCAGACTTTTTCTATATTTGGCCATTCTTCCCTTAGATTGTGGCATTTTCCTCTTCGCTGCATTTCAGTGAGTGTTGCAGCAATTACTTGCCTTGATAAAGGCCTACAACTTTTTGTGTGATAATGGAGCTGGTCAAAAACCAGGAAACATTGCATCTATAGTCTTTCCCATTTTTTACCCCATCATCAAAAACTGAAAATTTGGAAAATTTCAGCCAACTCTAGCAACTAATGTGATTTCCCCCACCCCCATGAGGCTACAATTAGAGTTCCATCTTGGATTACTTTCACCTTTCTTCAAGCCATTCTTATTTATTCTTGCCCTACGGTTACAACACTGTGGCTGCATCTTCACAAGATGCTAACTATGCAGTGTATACACATGTACTAAATGACTGTGCAGTAACCAGCATTACTGCACCGTAGCTTCACCGAATGGCTTTTAGGTGATGCTCACTGCAGTAGCTTGTAACTACTGTGCAGTAACATTGCATCACGCTTCCTACCATGTGACGTTACTGCACAGTAGGTAACGAGCTACTGCACAGTCAGTGTCTCCTGTAGACGCGGCCTGTCTGTCTTTAATGAATGCATCTCTGCCAAACCAAGGTCTGGGATACATAAAAAAACATTTTCTTTGCCATTTCCCCAGTTCAGACAAGAAGCAACAACACGCTGTCTACCTTTTCCGAATTATACTGGGATTTGCAGTCACCAGCTGGGTTTTTGATCCAACATCTTTGCTGAATTCACTGGAGAGAGGAGGAAGGTTGCACCTGCAAAACAGACAGATATTCAAAATTTTTAACTGTCACATTCTATTTGCAGTATTCTTTTATTGTCCACATGTGAAAAACAGATTAAGTCATGAAACCTAACCAAAAATGTACAAGTGCTACATGAATACTGGATCAAATAAGAAAACAATTATGGCCATGTACCTCCATGTAACGCCTCCGTCCTGTCCAAACATATGAGGGTATTTTTGCACTGGATTATGGGCAACTGCAAAAGTATGCATTTTCAAAGAGACAATTCTATATTATTGCATAATTTTGAAGTAAAAAGAAAAAAGAAAATAACCCTGATTTATGTACTGAACTTCCTCATTAACAGGCCAGCACCTGTGCTAGTCGCAGTAGTATAAAAAGCTGCCTTGCTGAGCAGCTCAGGGCTACTTGCCCTCAGGAGCTACTTGCCCTTAGAAGCTTCTGAGGTGGTGTTACCCATATCAGAGACCTCCTGGACTACAATAGGAAGGAGAGGGTGGACCCGGCTGTGCTGGCCCAGCGCATGGGTCTACCCACATGTGCGACCTGCTGTCTGGTCCAGGAGGTGAAATATGCCCTACCTCCCAATGCCCTTGTTCTTGTTGACCAGGCACTTTGCCCAGACTCATGACACTTTACACTCCACCATCTGATCTGGCTGGAAGATACCAGACCAGTCCATTTTTCCAATGTCCATTGCCACCATCTCCTCACACTCCTGTGCTGCACAATCCATCATGCTGCCCTCGCGTCCCGCCCAGACACCAAGTGGCAAGACATGCTTGGCTAGGGCATGGCTGGGGCACACCAGTGGCTGAATCTGTACTGCACCCTCATCCCATGAGCCACTGGGGACCTCAGCTGGCAGCTCCTCCATAGAGCCGTTGCCATGGGTGTGTATGTGGCAAGCTTCACAGACAGCCTGGTCTCCTGCCCTTTATGTGGGCAGAGGGAGACCCTGGACTCCTGAGTTTCTAGTTGAATTTCACCCCCCACCTTTTTGTTTTTGGTCACCCCATCCACAGCCTTACCAAGTCCCAGGACCTCCTGGTCAACCTCCTCCTGGCCCTGGCCAAGTGGGCCCTGTACTTGACCAGGAAGGAGGCTCTGGCCAGGAAGGTGCCCAGAGACTGCGGGGCCAGTTTCCTGTCACTTTTCCGAGCATGGTTCTGGACAGAGCACTAGTGGGCAATGTCCACCGGCTCCTTGGATGCCTTTGAGGACCCAGGGGGCTCTGCTCGGTGTCCCCTTCAGGAGCACTTATTTTCAAGTTTTGACCCTTTGACCCACACAGCACTCCTATCCTGTTTTTTTCATTAGTTGTCCCCAGAATTTAGTTGTATCACTCATTCATTAGCACCACACAGGGTTACTAGTTAGCCAGGTGGGCCTTAGGGCCCATGGTATGAGTGTTACTAATAGACAGGAGCTTCTAAGGCCCAGCCAGTTGGTATCTGGGGACACTAGCCCCTTGTGCCAGCTGGACTGCTGAAGCAGCTCTAAGAGTGACCCCTGCACCCTCTACCCACTGCAGCAGTCTGATAGTAGGGGCTGCTGCCTAAGACCTGTTGCCACCTGTGACAGCATGTGGCCCCATGGCTGTGCACCTGCCAGACCCAGACAGGGACTGCACAGTCGTCTGGACTGTGGTATGGGCACTTCAATAGAGCCTCCTGCAGTTCTGGGCCAGCTGCCAGTGGGCTGTGTCTGCACAGCTGGCCTTCATGCAGAACTGCTGTCATGTCTTCTGGTGCCCCCGCCCTGCCATCTGGGCAGCTATCACCCAGAAGATCTGCTTGTTGCAGTGGCCCACTTTGAACTGTCAAAGCGTGTCCTCCTGACCCTAAATGGCCAGGTCAGCCACCTTGTCTGCCCTCCAGCTTGGTTCCCAGTGCTGGCCCTGGGCAGGCTCCTCTGCCCAGGTTTTGCCACTTGTCTCACCAGCAAAGATCCTGGTGTTTCCCATTTAAAAACTGCAAATTCTCTAATTAAAAAAAAATAAATTCTCTCATTAAAATACTGAAAATCTGTGTTCTTCTGTAATTAAAATGAAATGCCACTATATATAAAGAGATCAGCTGAGCAGTGTTTTATTGATATATTTACAATTTTTAAACAATTTGGAAGCCTACCGGTGCCTCTAGAATCATAATAAATTAATTCTAAATATCTAAACACTTTGGCATTTGCTTTTGGTTTTTTTATCATAGAAAAATCAGAGCTACCCCTGCTCCCTTCACTCACCAGGATGTGGGGTGTTGAGCAGCACTGATATGCCAGTTCCCTGCCCCTGCCCATGCCCCTCATTCTCAACCCACATCCTCCCCCCACCATAGCGCCCCTCATTCCTGACCCACAGCCCCTGTCCACCACCACTAGCTCCCTCCTAGCAGCAGCTCTGTCCCAGCACCAAGGCATGAGTCCAGATGCAGCTGTTCCACCCGCTGCTTTGTGGCTCTGAGCAATGCCAGCCCTTGCTGTTCTGCTTCTTGCACCTGTGCCCAGGCCCCAGTGATCCCCATGCCATTCCTGGGAAGTCCCTGACTGGGGCTCGGGAACTGGGCTAGGCAAGTGCCTTCCCTTCCAGGCCAGCCTCCCTCTGCACAGGCTGCTTTAGGGGGCAGGGGAGCTCTAAGCCTGGCTCTGGAAGCCTCTCCTACCCAGAGCGCTCCCCTACCACTGACCTCCATCTCTCTCTCTCTCTCACACACGCACACACACCTGCTGCCACCTCCACCCCTCCTCCCAACCCATCACACCCCCAAGTGACTCCTGGGACCAGAAGCACCCCCAGGCTGGGGCTGCATCTCCTAGCACTGGTGTGGGCATGGGGCAGGGCTGCAGTGTGGCAGTTACCTCTGCAACTGCAGCTCCTGTCCCATCCCATGTGGCCAGCTGGGTGTTCAGGGTGTAAGATTTGTGCAGGGGTGGGGGGTGGGCCTGGGTTTGGGGCAGGGTTGTGGGAAGTTGTGGGGGGTATGGTGCTTGTGCAGGGATTTGGGGTTTGTGGCTGGGTATGTGGGTGGGTGGGTGGTTTGTGGGTGTGGGGTTCATGGGTGGAGGTGTGGGGTTTGTGGGTGAATTGTGGGGGGTTTGTGGGTGTGGGGGTACTGTGTGAGGGTGGGGAGGATTGCTCAGGAGGGGTGGGTCCCCTGCCCAGCCCCCTGCAATGTGCACAGCCCACCCACACAACTCACAGTCCCCCTTTCCCCTCAACAGCAGCAGTGGCCATTAGGTGCTCAGGGTCCACTGCTGGCAGAGCTCCCATTACATGGCACGGCCCCAGCCACCTTAGACCCAGCGTTGCCTGACCACATGTTATGAGACCAGCCTGGCCCAGGGCTGTGCACCTTTGGCCAGGACCATACCCCTCTTGCTGTCATCCGGGGTCCCAGCACCGCAAGCAGAGGCCATAGATCGTGCCAGTCTGGGTCCTGCCTCCATGGAGCTGGTCCAGTCCAACAGTGCACAGGGCACTTGGAGACAGAACTCGGCCTGACCTGATGCATGACCCCTGCATGCGGTGCCAGGACCCTGGCCAACAGCAGCAGTAGCTCAGTCCTGCATAAAGATGCAGAGCTCAAGGGTCAGCCAGGCCCGCAACGTGTGGCACAGGCAGCACTGGGTTTGAGGCTGCCAGGGCTGTGCTCTGCCACAGGGGGGCTCTGCCAGCAGTGAGCCCTGAGCACCCAATGGCTGCTGTTGCAGGGGGGCTGGATGCCATGCGGGGGGCCCACCTCTCCTGAGCAG
>NW_005842236.1:1214035-1227908 GCF_000455745.1 Alligator sinensis
AGTCCTCCTCCACAGGCCCCCCCCCACACACAAATCTCCCCACACACACAATCCCCCCACCCCCATGTCCCTACTTACCAGGGATGGGGCCTGGGCCTGGGTCAGACTACAGCCTTGCCCCAGTCCTATTTGCCACAGCACACTGAGGCAGTGTGCTAGGGCAGCAGGGGAAGGGAGCAGCCATAGAGACACTCTGGCCAGGTTTCCAGAGCATCTCCTTGGAGGACCCAGCCTTCAGTTGCCTCAGAGCATGCTCCAGGAGTGTGCCCAGCACCACATTTTTCCCTCAGGTGTTTTTTTTTTTTATACCAGCATTTCCTGGTATCAAATTTAGAGTCCACACTACAAATATGCAGTGTGGGGAACATTTTTTTGTTTCCAGCATGCCCCTTGCAGTGTTTCAAACTGCTTTGAGATGCTGCAACCGGCACGTGCATGTTCGTCTGGATGCACCCCATTAGTCTATTTCCCTCCATACTGTTAAGATACCAATGATGAAATGTATGTCAGGCCTGCAATGAAAACTTGGTGCTTCTTCCAGTTAGATGATTTAAATTGCATGGGGCATGTCTCTGCCTTAGTAAAACATGGGAATTTGGGGAACAGGGAACAACTGGGCTTAGTTTCTATGCAAATTTCTAATTTCACTATTGAGATGGTTAAAACGTTAAGGTATATGTTAAGGTATGTTATGTTAAGGTATAATATGTTAAGGTATATGCTGTGGTATGAATTGAGGCCACATAACTAGAGATGCTATCTTATTTCCAGTGTGGTTGTAGCCTTTTGAAATATTCTCACTTCCTTCTGCAGCATTCTAGGAACAGCCTTGTGTCCTTATGAGAAGGGAGTGCAGTGGGTGAATGTCTCTGTACTCTGTATTGCCTATATATGAACTACTTTATGTGCAAGGGGAAGGAGATATTAGCATGCACATTATGCACCCATATTCCCCACACAATTCCAAGCACAGATGTTACAGTACAAATCTGCTATTTTAAAAATAAAACATGATAGTTCAAATGTGCATACATCCAGATGGAAGACATGAAAATCATGCTTAAACTCATGTTGTAAGAAAACTCCACTATGAAGCTTAAGTCCTTTGTACAGGGAAGCTATATGTGGTCATACACATGCACAGAGAAAAACTTAGACCTTCATGCCATATTTCTTTTTCATGATACTGCAAAGATGAAAGGTGAATATTGCATGAGGCCTGGATTAGAGTAGTGTTTCCATTTTGAATACTATGTCTTAAGAAAAGTGCAGACAAACTGGAAAGAATCCAAGAGAGCTGTCCAGAGACCATGATCTATGTGAAAAATTCAAAAGAATTAGATATATATATTCCAAAAGAGAAGACTGATAACAATCTTCAAATATGAAAAAGGTTACTATAAAAAGAGGAGTGATTAGTGGATATATGTGTTTATGTGCATTTAAATCATGTGTGTCCACAAAGGAAAATAGATTAATAAGCAACAAAGGAGATATAGGTTAGATACTAGGGAAGCCAAATTACCTTATAAGCATAGTGAAACACAGGAAGGGGCTACCTCAGAAGGCTATGGAATCTTGTTCACCAGATATTTTAACAAGAGCGTAAAACAAATATCTGCCAGGGATGGCCTAGGTATTTCTGATTTTTTCCCAGAGCAGGGAGATGGACTTCTTGAGATGTCTTCAAATCCTGCAGTTCTATGATACAATGATTTTAACAGACATAAACACATATATCAAGTTTTCATTGACTCATTTGTACTTATTATTCATGCTTGTTTAAATCATGGTCTTTCATAGCTCTATCTCCATAAAATATATCATGTAAATATGTGAATAAAGATATTAACTTTTATAAACCAGTCCCAGGTGCCTCATTTAAAAACATCAAAATCTCTTCATCAGTAAATCTCTCTTTCAGTGGATGTGCATGGAATATTAAGAAATAAACTGAACATCCAGCTAGAACTCAGCAAGAAACAAACTGGTCAGATGATGCATCTTGGCCATTTGGATTAGTTTTTAAGCTGATCAGCACAGTGTCGAGGGCCAGACCATAATGTTGCAAAAAAGACCATGATATGGAAACTTCACACTAGGGAGGAACGTGCATTTTGAATTATACAACAACACCTTATCAGTCACTTCATGACTCATTTGATGTTGGGGAATATGTATGCAGGGGTGCGAACATAATTTCTTGAGGCAAAAAGTTTATGTAAACGTCCTGGCTTTTTGGTCTTAAGACAATTATGCAACCAAACATATCAGTCTATGGATGGTATTGATTGTGTTTTCATACTAACACCCAGACACTTGAGAAAAATATGATTAACATGCAAGTCCTTTCAGGGAGCAGTTGACTTCACCAAATATGCCTTTTTTACAGCTGAGACTACTGCTCAGGTAGGCAGGTAGGTAACTGCAGCTGTAACTGGTGAATATACATACTTTAGTCCTTCATGGGCAAAGACAACTGCATCCAGCAGGGGGAGGGGAGGGAAGAAGAGAGAAAAGAAGTGGGAAAGAAAAACGGAAGGAGAAAAGAGAAAAGGAGAAAGAAGGAAAAGCAGAAAAAAAGGGAAAGGGAAGAAAACAAAGGGGTCATGGAGGATAGGTCACGTGAGTATGTAAGTGACTTATAAGTCCAATCTTTGCTTTGAACAAGTTGCTGCAGCAGGGACAGGAGAGTGATAAGGGATGGATACAGGAGGTTTTTGTTTTCCTGGCCACGCATTTCTTCATTGCTTCTGCTGTGCATTGCTATTCAAAGGCCAATGATCCATTCTGGATTTGGGAGCTCCAGGATGGACAGTTGCAAGTGATTTGGTCCCATGGCTCTAGGTCGATGCCAAAACTCTTTAGGGACACCTTTAGGGTGTACTTGCCGCAAAAGCATACTCCATTTGACAGTTTGCCATAGAAGACCTGGTAAATATTACTTTATCTAAAGCAATAAGTGCTGCTTGAATTTTGTCCAAGAAAAAGGTTACCTTTTTCATATCTGATAGATAAAAAGCAAATGTTTACAAGGTAAATGTTATGGATGTACATTAGCAATGGCAGGCTGAGTTGGTAAAGGTGGTGAATTTATTTAAGTACAATGCTGTATAATCTACATCTCTGTTAAATGTATTGTCTTAACTGTCTTAGGCTAGGTACAGACATTCAAAAAGCCCGAGGCAGAACCAATCTAAGTTGCACAGTTTTCTGTAAGCAGCGTAGTTTAGATGGGTAGTGAACAGAACACACATTTACCTTTTGTTGGGGACTGGGCAGGGAATCTTAGATCAGGTTCTGCCATTTTTACACCAATCTGTGTGTATCAAAGTTCTGTTCTGTTACAGATATAGACCAGTTTCTGAACACTTATACCGTTAAAAGTGTGATGTCTGTACCTGGCCCTATAGACAAGGGTAAAAAATAGCAAATCTAGATTATTTTAATGAAAAAGAATGTGATTTTAAATGTGCATTTAGATTTCTTATTCTAAAGCAATGGTTCCAAACAAGCCACCACCACCAGGGGGCACCAATGTTAGTTTAAAGCCACGCTTCTCAACCTTTCTAGACTGGAGACACCCCTCAGAAAATGCCAGCTCTTAGCTTTCACTCTTTTTTTTTTGACTATGGTAAAATAATAGATCAATTCTTCTGTTGCAAAGAACTCAGAAAATCCACAATCGATCTGGCTCTTGTCACTATGGATTCCTATTTGTACTCTTAAATCCTATGCTGTGAAGCACTTTGGAGTACCTTCAAAACAATCTATGGCACCCTAGTTGAGAATCACTGATTTCAAGTCACATTCACCCATAAGACCCTGAGGAATAATACAAAAGGCAAGTAAAGGTGAGTCATGAGGTACTGTAATTCTTTTTATAACCTAAAGCAAAACAAATTTTCTCCCCCATTTTACTGAATGTCCTCACCCTTTCAGGTCAAGCTCTTCTTTCAGTCTCTCAAAACAAACAAACAAATTGTATAGATTTTATTTTTAAGACCTTTTCTTAGTCTTTTTTTTAAAAATTAGGGTAGGGCCACTAATATTTTCCCTTCATGTAAAGGAATTGCTGGCCCCAGAAGGTGTAGAAAGATTGGCTCCCAGTGTGGCATCAGAAGATCCCTTTACAACTACTTGGGGTAGAAATGATGCTGGCTGCACTCCACGTACTTTTTAGTTTTAGATGTGATGTACCATGCCTTAGACGAGAGACTGAGAACCAGGGTTCTACTATAAGTTTCCTATAAGTGTAGTGGAGGAGTATGTGCTCAGCAACGGAGAATGTTTAGACCCTTCCCTTTTGTATTTCTCTGTGTAACTAACAAGCTTCAGCAACTCCAACATATCAAAAAATATTGCTTTAATCTTGTGATGACAGCTTAGGGGCAGGGAATAGCACCTGAACACATTTAAATGAAATCTAGAACAATCTGAACAAAATAAATCAGCAATATTTCCAAAACTGAGATAATATTCAGTTTTGAAGAGATATTTTAAAGGAAGTTATTAGTGAATTGAAAGGAATGTATGTAATTTTTAAAACCATCTTCATGAAGTGTTTTTTTTTACATAAACATCTATAGAATTAGAGATGGAAAAGGCCTATTCAATCTTCTCCCTTATTCCACCTGCTAATCAAAAGATTTTTTCATCACTGTAATGTCCCTTACATTTAAGTGATCTGAAACATTTCCCCCAAAATATATGTATGACTAAAACAATACTGCCTGTAATCAGCTCTTGAGATTTTGTAGGTGTTTCCCTATCACTTATTTCCAACCCATAACAGACTTTGAATAGGCTACTGCCGGTCTGCTCTTTCTGGAAATAAAATTATTTTCCTGATCAATCTGGCTTCTCATAAAATGTTTGTTGTCTTTGTAACTACCACGGTTTACATCAGTTACAAATAACTAAGCAGTGCAGCAAGCAAAATGAATACAGAGCCTACCAGAGTAATGGTATTTAGGTGCAAAGGCGAAACTGAAGTGCTTTAAGAGGCATAAATCCACTGAGTCTCTCCCTCTCTCCTGTGTCTGGTGTTTTTCTTCTGTGTATATTTCAGGTATATGTTTCCTTTGTCTGTAGCTCATTATAGTTCTCTGTTGCTTTATGGAAGGTATTTTAGTCTCCTAAAATTATGGTAGGAATGCACAATTTGCACAAATCAGTGCAGTTTTATAATAAGCTATCAAATTCTGATAAGGGGACTTTCAAAAGTGGGACTTAATTATGCATCCATTTCAAAACCCTGAGAAACTCCCATTGAGATGAAAAATGGAATAATGTTCCTCCACCCTTCTCCCCCACAGTTTTTCTGGTTCATGTTTAACAAAAAGGAATTAATTTCTTTCTTTCTTCCATTATACAGTGCAAATCTAGAAAGTGCCAAATTCAATCAAGAAAGCACTATACGGCACTACCTCCTACTTGACAGATTCTCATGGCTTCAGAAATGCGAGTGAAAAGGGGAAGCAAATTGTTGAAAGAAAACTTGGTCACGGAACAACTTTGCTCCAGTCTCGAGTGGTCAGAATGGAATATTTGGGAGAAAAAAAGTCACAGGAGGAGACATTAAGCTCTTATGACTCATTTTAAGTATTTCTTCTTGTCAAGTGCTACCTGCTCATGTTAATTTCAATGGCCTGCAAGAATTTTGGTATTTAGACTTTATAGGTGATACTCTGCACCCACCAAGATTGTACCCTGTCTAACACAGCATAATTAGGAAACAAAAAAACAAGGTAGCTTTCACTTCCTTCTCACAGCTATTGTGTTTGCAGACTGATGTCCAGAACAGCCCTATTAATCTGTTTACGTGTTTCCCAGAGATACAAGCTCCTGTATTGCCAGGGAGAGCATACAAGTCTGCAACTACTGCCATCTCCCTCCCTCCTCAACCCCACCGCACCCCACCCCACCCCAAATCACTTGTATAAATCACCCTGGGAAGAAGAAAGGCATTGATTAATCACAAACAAATAGCTTTGAAAGGTCACAGGCTTTCACAGGGAGGAGATGATGATGCCACAGGGTGGGTTCAGTCTTACCGCATGACAAAATCTGCTTGATCTATTTGTCTCCCACAGCCGCTGTTTTTCAGGATCCCACCATTTCCCACCACGGAGCATTTCTTCAATGGCAACTGGAATGGGGTAGCCTAGCAACAGAAAATAAGACCGTTTTTTATAGACAAGAACACGTACAATCTTTGTTTGTAGCAGCAACCACCGAGGAATGTGGGGGAATTGGGAGAAGGCGGAAAAGAAACAGGGGAAAAGGAAGAAGCGTAGGGATTAGTTCCAAGGCATAAGAAGCCCTGTTTCTAGCCCTACTTTCAAAACCAAAATGAGGAAGCTTGAGAGACTGGGATCACCCAGCTTTTTTTTATAAAGGAAAACTTTAAAGTTTTAAATTCCTGGTATACAGAGCCAAAAAACTGTGCATTGGGAATGTACCTTTCATTCAAATGGCATGAGCAAAGCAGAAGAAAACAGAAGAAAAGAAAACATTACCACCTTACACAAAAGAATATGAAAGTCACCTTCATCAACTTGTACACAAGAGACAGCTGACAGAAGTGATGGGGCAATAAACAAGGAAGAAGCAAAGAAGGGTGGTTAGACCAAGGACTGGAAATCTGGTCTTCTTAGTTCTGCTCCTAGTTCAAATTCTGGCATTGATTATTGTGTGGCTACAAGAACTATATTTAAGAGATGACTATAGTTCCCTAAACCCCCAGGGCCCTTCTGTCCTGGTTTAATTAAAGCTGTGAAAAAAATCCTTAACACTGATTTAAATTCAATTTTGACATGCTAACAGAGCATCAAATGGAAGGTCAAAGTATCATGTAGATTAACACTGCACCAGTGCAGGATAATATTAGATTGTATTTACATAGTCCCTTTCACCCAAAAGGATACCTAATTATAGATCAGAGTGCCCTAGAATCCATTCAGGATAGAGCACAACAGTAATTTAAACAGCATAATACATCTGTCTAGTACAGGAAGGTGAAAAATAAAGTATCCAAATGAAAATGCATGGAAATTTAAAGTAGGTAGGGATACAATTACCATTGATGGAGTTTGTCCAGATTACTGAGGTTAATATTCTCCTCATGGGAAAACTGCGCTGTGATAACTTGTCAGGACCTCACTCTGAGGTAAAGAAAGAAGATACTGCACAACCCTAAGAGAATGTGGCATCACAAGGCTGGAAGGCCGCAGGATAAATCAAAAAGGAAGCAGCACTTCTTCTTGCCTAAGTATTGTAGTTTATAAACAGTATAGTATTATGCACTGTTCTCTGTCTCTATACACATGCCAGGCACAACAGAATACTGCACCCCTAGGCATTGGACTGAACAGTTTCAGCCCAAATTCTGAATGTGCTGTGGTGACCCTGAGCAAATGACAACTCACAGGCTTGTTAAAAAAACAAACAAACAAGGATAGAAATTTGGAAGAGAAATCAGTTTTATAAATAGCAGTGTCTTTCTTATTCAAGGTATTGCAAAGCCCTTACACAAACCAATTCATTATGTAATGGTAGGTCTCTGACCATGTACAGGCAAAATATAGCAGTCATTAACTGTTTTGTATAAGTGTTGTGCAAAGCTATGTCACATAACTACAATGACTAATATTCACTGAGGGGCTTAATCCCACATCACAGTGAAAATTTAACAATTACTAAATGTTTAGATTACAGACTTTCTTGGATGCCACAGAAATGACCTGCTGCACAGTGCTTAAGGGTAAGCACTTTTGTGTTCCAAAGCAACACTTGTTTACTATTGTGAAGTATCTTTTATTTGAAAATGAAATGCCATATGCAAGACCCAAGAAGGACAACTGTGTAAAGTCAGAAGCTGAAATAAATCCAAGGCATCCCAAAGCAAGTGGTGAAGGGCATGGAGGAAGCAAAGCAGCCTGCAGAAAAGGTCACTCACATCTTGTGGGGAGCAGGCTGTTGTGTTCACTAAAACACAACCCCACCCTTCTCTGTCTGTGCTTACAGGATTCTGAACACACCTCAGATCCTGCACAGCAGCTGTGTGCTACTGTTTTGCCTTATGCTATTTAACAAAAAGCCTCATTTAAATCAAACCTTGTGAAGGCATTATACAAACACCTAAATCCAGTGCCACAGCAGTAGCAGTGTTTGTGAAGAGCTGAGGATTTAGTGTCCCTGCTGCTTTCTGGTAGTCAGGCTGTTCTTTAGCTTAATGAACAATTGTTTAGGAAGCTCCATAAGAGACCTTTATTTCTCATTTTACACATGACTTCCCTTCAAAAACTGCTTATGCTATAGGGCTGTATTATATTCCAATTGGTAGAGGCTTTAGAGGTGCTCTCCTTTCTGCCTTTTTGTACAAAAAGACCACCTGTCCATACATAAATCACACAAACAAGCATGAAAAATGTGGCTTCTCTGTCTCTGTGCAAAGGCAATTTTACTTCCCATCTCTTACAAAAAAACAGACTAAAGGGCTTGCATTTCTGCTGCTGAAGGAAGAGGACGCTGTCAGTTTGGAATCTAGTTAGCAGTAGCATAATAAACACCACTGAAAACTGTGAGGGGTGAGGAGTGTGGTAAAATGTTCTCCATGCCAAAAGCTTGGAGCTTAGCACTTGCAAGCACTCCACGCATTAGATTCACCCCACAGCAAGCTACCATAAACACTCATGTGTTGAGTATTTCTTCCGTTGGGCGGCTAAAAGCCACAATACGCCGTAGGAATAACTGTTTTAAGTTATCACTAAAAATGGAAACAACTGGGCTCAACCAGTCTTAATGGGCAGTTCCATGCAGGAAAATACAGCGGAATTCTTGCAGATCTTTCATACCATCCATTTTTAAAGGAAAAATGATAGGTGAAAACATTGTATGTCTATCTGTTCTAAATTCCACATATATTTTACTATTGCTGCCAAACAATTACCAAAAGCCAGGCAGTGCCTTGCGCTACTTTGCTCCATATTTGACAATACTGCATTTGATTGACTTGCGTAGCAAAACTTGACTGTTCAGTTCTTAGTCAGTTGCACTAAAATTCTCATACATGTGGGGCATGATTGTTCTAAATGCTGAATGCTCACAACTAAAGGTAAATGGATAGCAATTATGGGTGTTTAGAACATTTGAAACATCAGTCCTAGTTGTTGTACTCCTTGGATTTACAAAACAGTCAGAGATTTGCTTCATCTTAAAGGTCACTAAAATAAATAAAAACAGTACTGTAGCATATTAGTTTCCTAAAACTTTTTTCTTTAGTTCTGTTGACTAAAAAAACTGTTAGAAATAACCTATCTCACTTCCCTTCAAAAAGTGGGGAGAAAAAATAGAATTTGAAGATTTTTTTTAAAGCATTTTAAGCCAAATTGGAACAATTAATTTTCCTTTGTTCAAAACCCACTGACTTCAGAGAAGTTACTCTGCTTTGCAGTTATATAAGAAAGAAAAGAATTAAGTCCATAAACTCCATATAATGTAATGACAAGAAAGAATGAAAAACAATTCAAGACTCCCATTCACTTTGAGGCTAATTTAACAAAGCATCTATCCAGTAATTCACCAATTGGTTTCTTCATTCATCTAGCAGAAATAAATCATTGTCATCAGTCTAAAGGATTATGATGATAAAACCCAAAGAACATTTCACACTGTTAGGGAAATAGAGTTTATATTAGATAATGCTGGTCTGATTCACTTCAGTTTCATTGTTATTCTGCTAACACATTAATATTTGCCTGCTCAGTGATAAAAGCTTCAATCAGCAGCCAAGTCCTTGCTGAGAAAACAAGAAGCACTGGTACAGTATTCAAACTCTCTGGCCAGCAGAGACAATATTAAAAACAGAGAACTACAAATTACAATTGAAAATTATTTTAACAATAGTGTTAGAGAATTTGCAAATAATATTGTCTATTATATTATCCCTGATGAGAAGGCAGCAGCATTAGGAAAACGAGAGTTTCAAGTGTTATTTTCAGGCTCAGCACCCATTGCAGGAGTGACAATCCTTCTCCTGAGTTAAAAGGGAAACAGAATTCAGCCCTTAAGACTATTGCCCTGCACATTTGCACAAGGAGAAATAGGTAACACCCTAAATAAGAATTATCTCCTTGTGCCAACCCCATCTGACACTGCCTGTTACACATGGTAGGGCAGAGGGGGCTCTTTCTTCCTCATCTTCTTGTTTAGGAATCACCTTTAGTCTGGTGGGCCTTTTGTTCCTCCTTCACAGAGCTGTCAACCAGAGCAGAATGACAATTGTAGGGTGGTTGCCCTCCATAAAAAAAGTTCCTCTCTGATAATGTCAATCAACAATTCCCCATGTGTGACTGGCAAGTGTGGTTTAAGCTCAGTGGGTCCCCCAAGGCCATTACTCTGAGCTGAATTGCCATTGCACTGTATGTTGATTGAACATAGCCACAGCCCTGCTTCAAGAAAAGCAGCAACTATGATAGGCTGTATAATAACCATACTGGCATTTAGAAGTAGCAATTCATATGAGGGAGCACTACCCTTTTGAACAGGGAGTGTGCAGCTTGAGAGCTATGCTGAATACAGCTGGTTGCATTTTGTCATTCAATGTTGTCTTTTTTCCATTTTTTAAAGTTCTTCCTTAACTTGAAAATTTCAAAAGGAAATGTTAATTTTGAAACAAAATGTTTGTATGTTTCAGAGGGTTTCTTGAAGCCTGAAAACTTAAAGAATATGCTGACAAAAACTAAAAGTTTGTTGAAATTTTGATGGAAATGCAAAACTAATGCACCCTTAGCTAGAAGAGACTCATACAGTCATAGACAAGTAGAGCTGGAAGTGACCTCCAGAGGTCATCTAGTCCAACCCCCTGCCTGAGGCAGGATCCTCCCTATCCAAACCATCCCATACAAAATCTCAATTCTACATAAAGACTACCCTCAACTCTGGCACACCATAGACCTAACATCCTAACCTTCCATGGGTAAAATGGGAACCACAGAAGCCAATGCCCTACTTCTGTAAAATGTGGCCAATATACACTCAAGGGCTAGAGGCACACAACCAAAAAGCCTGAAACTGAATTGACTCAATCTTTGCAGGTTAGTCTAACCTGGCTAGGCTGAACAGGGTTGTAACCAGATAGACATTCCCTCTGGACTGAGGAAATTCAGGCACATGCCTGCAGTGGCTCAGGCTAGAACCCGGGGGATGCTAGAACAGCCCTCCCTTCCCTTGTACAGTGCTGAGTTGAGGGGGGCAGGGCCAGGTCCTGGCAGGACATTCTGATTAGAAAGGTATGCCTACACCATCCCAGGCTTTTACCTGCTCACTGCTCAAGGGGTGGCAGTGTTTCCAGACCCCAGCCCCTGGCTAGCACTCTGAGGCAAGGGGGCGGGGGATGGGGGGACAGGGGGCAGTGCATGCTTCTGTTGATGATACGGAGCTTTTCAATCTCCCTTCAGGCTTCTTTATACTGTCTACAGAAAACTAACAGGCAAGCAAGCCAGCAGATGGCTGATAACAGTGTTTATCACCTGATTAGCAAAACAAGAACCTCTCTCCATTAGTTCAAACTTCTTAAACAGCTTACCAGCTGACCTGTTGATTAGCTCCAAAAAGCCCTAAGCGGTCACTGTTTTGTCTGCCTATCCCAGTGAAATTGAAGACACACATACACAGACACCTCTCAGCATTAGCTAGCATACCACATGCCTGGGGTCCATGGGGTTGGGGTCTGTGCTGTGGGAGATGGGAGGGAGGAAGGGGGGGAACTCCTGCTTGAGCAGTGAGGGGGGGTAGGGCAGGGGGAAGCCAGGCAGACCCCGCTGTACCTGCACTCTCTGCCAGAGCTCCAGCAGATAGCCCAGCCCAGAGTGCATGCCAGGATGCTGGAGGAGTCTGGTTTATCTTAAGCAGCAAGGGGTCTGGGACAAACATTTCATAAACTGGTTTGACCCAAATCAGTTAAGTCTGATACTACACTCAACCAGGTTTATCTCAAACTGGTTTCCACCATTTTCAAACTGGTTTATGTGCACTGAACATGTGTTCTGTTACAGGTTTAAACCAGTTCCTGATTACTTAAACTGGTTTATGTGTAATGTCTGCCCCTATCCAAGAGGTCCTGGGTAAAGGGCCACCCCTTCCTCCACTACTACAGAGAAAGGCAAAAAACCCCACGGGGTGACTCATGCCTGGTACTCTGTTACACTCCTCTTTTCAGTCTCACCTTTTTATGTTTTAGTAATGGAAATAAATATTTGAACTCTTGAATACTTCTAGTACAATGCATTTCAGCAGTAATTAAAATCTCCTGCTTTTGTATGAAAAACAGAAACGAGATGTGTTAGAAAGAAAATGTCTTTTGATGAGCATTGGGAGGAGAGACAATAATGGTTTTTATATTACAAAACTATGACTGACTGTTATACGTACCTGCCAGCCCACCATTTTGGCAATGTATCATTAATCACTGGTAATACAGAATATATTATTATTTTAGATTTCCTCAAGCCTCACGGCTCCTTCTACTTCAGTGTCAGCCAATACTATATATTCCCAGAATGCTATTAATGCTATGTTGTGCAATTGTAACCATACTCCCCAAATGGTTTGAACCATTATGGATCTGTACGAGGTAACATTATTAGTCATTAAGTCATTGTAACCTCTGTTCTGTCTGTACAAAACCTGTCAAAAATAAGACGTATATTCCATTGAGACTTGGGTATGTGATCTGATCTACTAAATTAGCTACATTAGTATAAATGTATGTAATGGCTTGCTAAAATCTAAAATGGTATGTACAAAAAAAAAGACAAGAACTGAAGGAACTCAGTGTCTAAGACCTTGGTTATGGAATATTGTATTTATCTGTTGCAAACAAAGGGAACCTAAATGTGAACACAGTCAATCTCAGTATGGAGCAGGCTGGAAATTAAATTGCTTGAAAGGTTGTTGCCAAACTGGTACCATTCAGACCTTTTAGTTTATGCTGACTGTTAATAAATATTACTAAATCAATTGAGCCTTGCTATCTGACATCTTGACCTACTTACTGCTGAGTCCTGACTGTTGACAAACTAGAGATAAATTACAAGTAACAGCAGCAAAACAAAAGACCCAAGAACTGTATTTCCAATGCTTCCTGAAGACTTGAAAGCATTTCTCCAGTGACTCTCTGGCTGAATATCTTTTTAAATACTATCTGTGTTCTTTAAAAGGTATCACTGATTGACAGCTCTAGAGATTTGAAGTCCTCTGCTTATGCACAGAAGTAGCAACAGATAGGAGAGGTATGTGCTTCTCCACTGCCATGCTAATATGTTTGAGTTTTAGGGGGAAGCTGGGTTTCCCAGGTCATTTAATCTTTGTACTCTTTGCAGACACTTTCTGCCACTTAGAGCACATTCAGATGAGCATGCATGTGCCTCTTGCCCTGTCTCAAATCCCTTTGAGACGGAGCACATGCAGGAACGAAAAAATGTCCAGGGGTCTAAAAAAACACGTTTAAAAAAGTGGGGCAGAGCATGGTCCTGGACCGTGCCCTGAAGCAACCAGAGGCTGGGTCTTCCATGGACATGCTCTGGCTGCCAGAGCATCTCTATGGTTGGCCCCTTACCCTGATGCTGAAACGTGCAACCTGCCAGGCCGCATGTCCAGCACCAGGGCTCCAGTGCCGTAAGGGGTCAGGGGGCTGGATGAGGGGGGAGGGGACCCTGGGGGGGGCCTCCCTCTGGCCTCGCCCACTCCCCCAGCCCCCCCAATCCCTGCCCTGCCCAACCCCTTTGCCCACCAGACCTCCAGTCCCTGCTTTGCCTGGCCCTTCCCTCTGCCAGCCCCCCTCGCAGTCCCCGACCCCTGCCCAGCAGGG
>NW_005842236.1:1227918-1228259 GCF_000455745.1 Alligator sinensis
CCCCCAATCCCTGCCACACCACCCCAGCATCCCCACAGTAAAAAACAAAACAACCCCTCCACCTGGTGCTAACCAGCAGTCCAGCTGCCATCTGTGTCACTGGGGCCCTGCCTGCACAGCATGGGGCAGGGTGGCAGCCCCAGCGGTACCAAGCTGGGCCCTCCTGTCCCCCGCTACCCTGTGCTGCCTGGGGGGCACTCTGCCGGGAGGCCCCAGAACCCTGCCACCTCTGCTTCTAGGGTAAGTAGAGGCTTTTTTCTTGGTTTTTTTATTCTTGTTTTTTATTCTTGTTTTTCTTTGAAGTGATGGTGCCTGGGGTGAGGGGGGCAGCCATGGGAGCC
>NW_005842236.1:1228279-1234695 GCF_000455745.1 Alligator sinensis
AATCGGGGGGGCTGGGGTGGGGCATGTGGACCTTGTGGGGGGGTGGTAGCCCCTGCAGGGGGCATTTGTAACCCCTGTTGGAGGGCCATAGTCCCTGTGTGGGAGCCCTATCCCCTGTTGGGGGGGGCGTAGCCCCTGTGTGGGGACCAAACCCCCTGTTAGGAGGCTGTAACCCCTGTGTGGGGGCCATTGCCCCTGTGGGAGGGCAGCAAAATATATATTCATGTATTCATGAATTCATGAAACATGTATTTAGAATTCACTTTATTATTATGATAAGAGACATGCTTTAACACTGTAAATATATCAATAAAACATTGTCCAACTAATTGCTATCTCTGTCTCACTCTCCCTCTCTCTTTAAAGTGGTCTTTTGTTTTACTTGTGGAGGAACATGGATTTTCAGGTATTTTACAGTGTGACTTTGGGATTTTTTTATCAGGGATTTTTCAGTGTTCAAATAGGGAACACCATAATTCCTGCTAGAGAGGCCAGTGGCAGGACTCTGCCTGCTCAGACCTGGCACCTTGGACCCAGATGGAGGTGGCTGACCTCCTGGCCAAATGGGGCCAGGAGGTCATGCTTTTTCACCCGGAACATCTTCCAGGCAATAACTGGCCAGATGGCTGGGCAGGGGGCACACGTGGAAGTAGTGCTGTACAGAGGCCAACCCTGCAGCCAGAGCCCACTGGCAGCTGGCTGTGCATTCCCCTCCAGGTCTGGCTGGTGCACAACAGGTCACAGCCAGGCAGCAGCCCCCACTGCCAGACTGGTGCCGTGGGTAGTAGGTGCAGGGGACTCTCAGGGCTGCTTCAGCTGTCCAGCTGGCACAAGGGGTAGTGTCCCCAGGTGCCAATTGGCAGGGCCCCAGAAGCTCCTGAGAGCTAGTAGCCCTGAGCTACTTGCCAGGGCAGCTTTTTACACTTCTGGGGACAGCAGAGATGCTGGCCCCGAGCTCTAGCTCCTCCTGGCTGCAGATCTGGGAGGAGCCAGGCAGGATTATTTTACCCCAAGTGCCACAATTTGCTCCACAACAAGGTGCATGTCCAGGCACGTGTGCTGAGGCAAAAAGCCACGGCTCAAATTTGTTTCACTTCTATTTGAGCTGCTGCAAGCACACGTGCTTGCATGTGTGGATGCACCCTTATAGTGCTGATTTTCATGAGAGGAAGACCTCAATATAAATACATCAACATATTCTATTTAGGTAATCTGAAAGCCAGGAGACAGTAATTTACAATTCAAGCTAGGTTTGAACTGGGAAACAAAGTGGCCTGGTCCTAGACCTCTGAACTGAGAAGCAACCACCAAATTAAAGGAAAACTTGGAAAATTCCTCCCATAAAATTTCATTTGGTGACATAAAGCCAAGATACTGGAGCACAGGATTTCCATGTAGTAATCCTAAATGAGGAGTGGTGGGACTTGCAAATTATATCATCTCTAAAAGGTTACCCACAACAACAGATCACTATTTTGGACTAATTGATAAACTCATCTTAGATTACTGGTATCTGCAAATTACCAAGAAGCTCAAAATCATGACAAAAGTATATTGTGTGATGAGCAATGCTTTGTTCATTTATTATGACAAATGTTGTCTGGTTTCAATTATTTCCAATAGCATTCCACCTTAGGCTGGTACACATGACTTCATCTGACAAGATTTTTTGACAAGTGAGAATTCTGGGTACCATATGGATGCACCAGATCTGCAGCACAGGAACTGATTTCAACTCCTGTGAGCCCTGTGCAGAGAAAACAAAACTGACTTCATCACACAGGCTACACAGTCCTAGTTGGCAAGCTATGTAGCAGGAAATTTTACTCATACTTCTTCAAGCAAGCCCTCCTCTGTTTGGAGAATGAGGAGCTCAGTGGACTGCAGGAAAGGACACATACTGCAGAGTTTAGGGTCCTTAATAGGCTTCACCCCTTCAATAATTAGCTATGGCTCACAGCAAATGGGGGGGTCTTACTCTGACAATGGTGAACTGAGTTTGTAATGTTGATCAAGACTCTGAGTCATGCTAACAGGGTTCAGTTTGGACAACTTGGGCCTGTCTACATGAGACATTTACTGCGGAGTTGCCTAATCAGTTCTGCAGTAAATGTCTTAGTATCTACACATGCGATGCTATTAGAACAAGTAAACTAATTAACTCTGCCACAGGTTAGTATTTATCAACATAAGTACTGTCTTACTGGAGGTGTTTTTTACTCTGTAGCAACACACATATAAACAGTGATGGGGCTGGCTGGGGCACAAGGCACCCTCATGCCCCAGCCAGTCTCTCCGCAGCATGTTGCAGAGCAGCCCCAGACTGGCTGACTGTTCCCCCTAGCCCCCAGTCCCCTGCTTTGACCCGCCTCAATGTGCTGTGGCCCCAGGCACAGGTTGAAATGCAGCACCTGGGACCAATAAACTCCAGTGGGTGTATGCAGTATGTGCTAGAGCTAATTGGTGTGCATTAACTGCATGTGTAGATGCACCACTTGTGTTTACCCTGTAGATCCCCTTGCTGTTTTAGGCTATACTGGGAATCCAAGTACATGAATAAAGTTGATAGGACAAATCTCTGAATCAGAATTATTTATAGATGAATTCCTGCTCCCTGTTGCCTTCTACCTACAAAGTCCTCACCTTATGGAAAATATCTCTATGTGTTACTAATAGGGATGTACTCAATTCATGAGGCCAGCTGCTTTTTTTGCAGTGTCTTCATGGCCCCAAACTGATTTTTCACAGCTTCAACATGGCTTCCCCCTCATGCCTCTGACTGGCTGAGGGGGCTGGGAAACCCACCCCCTGCTGAGAGACAGACAGCCCGGCAGGGACAGACATTACACATAAACTGGTTTAAGTGATCAGAAACTGGTTTAAACCTGTAAGAGAACACATGTTCAGTGCACCAGTTTGAAAATGGCTGAAATTGGTTTGAGATAAACCTTGTTGAATGTAGTATCAGATTTAGCTGATTTGGGTCAAACCAGTTTATGCAATGTCTGTCCCAGACCCCTTGCTGGTTTAAGATAAACCAGACTCCCCCAGCATCCCAATATGCTCTCTGGGCTGGGCTGGGCTGGGCTGGGCTGGGCTCTGCTCCACAGCAGAGCTTGCCCTTCCCCTCTGCTCCCTGGCTGGAGCTCCAGCAGAGACTTGCAGGCACAGCAGGGTCTGCCTGGCTTCCCCCTGCCCTGCCCCCCACCACTTGCTGCACAATGCTCAAGCAGGAAATCCCTCCCTTCCTCCCATCTCCCACAGCACAGATCCCTGCCCCACAGACTCTAGGCATGTGGTATGCTAGCTAATGCTGAGAGGTGTGTGTGTGTGTGTGTGTGTGTGTGTGTGTGTCTCCAATTTCACTGGGATAGGCAGACAGAACAGTAACTGCTTAGGGCTTCAAGCTAATCAACAGGTCAGCTGGTAAGCTGTTTAAGAAGTTTGAACTAATGGAGAGAGGTTGTTGTTTTGCTAATTGGGTGATAAACAGTATTATCAGTCTCCTGCTGGCTTGCTCACCTGTCACTTTGCTGCATACAGTATAAAGAAGCAGGGAGGGAGATTGAAAAGCTCTGTATCATCAACAGATGCATGCACTACACCCCCCCCCCCCCCCCTTTTTTTTTGTATAAGTCATTTCTGGAATGAAAAGAGAATGTCTATCCACCTCCAAATGGGTTCAAGCTTTGCAGGTTAGACTAACCTGTAAATATTGAATAAATTTAGGCTCAGGCTTTTTGAATATCTGTCCATAGCCCCTGAGACTGGGAAGCATATAATTAATACCACCTTGTACTAACTGCCAGGTGTTAACTTTCTTTCCATTTCAAGTAATAACATTCACCCTCATTGCCCACTTAAAGCCCTCCAGGAAATGACAATCTCTTTCCTCTTCCCCCTCTCCCCACATTAAGGCTGCTGGTGGTTTGTTTGCAAAGCCTCTTCTTTCCAAAGCCTTTGTCACTTTGTTTTTTCCAGAGCCTGCTGAAACAGCAGAGCTCTGGTTTTTCACAGATGAACACCTGATTACACATTTCCTGTGAATATCACATAATCTTGAGTTAAGTATATCCCTAGTTATTAATCTCTAAGTGTATAACTTTGTATATTATAACTATTAAACTTCAGACCCTTTCTATCACTCCACTCTACAAGGTTGTTTCATTCTTCCTGTATAATATCTTGATCCTCCTCTATACTGGAAATACCCCCAGTTTTGAGTCAAATTCCATAAGCACACATCTAGTTTTTGTACCGAGGTTGCTAATGAAAACATTAAAAAAGTCATGTCCCAAGGTCAGCCCTTGATGAACACCTCTAATAACCTCCCTCCTTTCAGCATAAGCTGTTAAAGCCACCCTTTTAACCAGCTCTTTATCCATCATACAGTTATAGCTATGATCTGTATCTTCTCCACTTTGGCAAAAAACTTTCCATGAGGAACAGTGTGAAAAGCTTTATTTAAATTTATACAAATTTAGTTCAGTGCATTGTCCTGAACCATGAAATCAGTTATCCTGTCATAGATGCATATTAAACTTGTCTGACATGATCTGCCTTGGATAAAACCACTTTGTGTTTTATTACCATGTCCTTGATTATTCTTTTTTTCAATATTTTACATAATACTGAACTGAAGCTAATAAGCCTGTAATTACCTAGGTCAGATAAATAGATAGATAGATATACACTGTATTTGTTACTCCCTCATCATACAGAACTACCCCCTACTTGGTGGATTCAGGTAAAATTCATGGTATTTTTATATATATATATATTTTTAATTTTTTTTTTACCTGAATCCACCAAGTAGGGGGTAGTTCCGTATGATGAGCAGCAAAATATAGTGTATATCTATCTATCTATCTATCTGACCTAGGCAATTTACAATGGTGTAAATATGGCTTATGTCCTAGTAGTTAGTCTCATGTTTTTTAATATAGCTATTATGTCCTGGAAAGTAAGCAAAAATTGTAGACAGCAAAAAGTTTTTTTTAATGAAACTAGAACAAGAGAGGACTGTGAGAAACTTCAGAGACTTAATCTAGTTGACTAAGAAGTATAATGTTCACAGTTTGAGACCTCTGCTACTTGTCCCAAGGGAATGCCTGTGCCACACACCCTCTAGCGTGTGGCAGGTTACTCCAGGTGGAGTAGGGGAGTCTGGGACTAGCACTGGACTGGCACCAGGAGCTTTACCGGGGGTCCCGGGGGCCTCCTGGAGCTGCAGCAGTGGCAGTCCTGCTGCTCGGGGCCCAGTCAGCAGCCACAGCATGGCTTTGGCCAGCCAGGCTCCAATTTTGGATGACGCACACTTCCTCCACGTACACTGCTCCACTATTTTTGGGCAAGTTATTTTGACCCCGGGGTCTCCTGGGGTAAAAAAAAAACCCATCCTGCTACCCTGAAGCTCAGCAAGCAGCTGAATGTGCAATGTGTGGTGCTACAGATGTGTCTGCGGTGACACATACTGCACAGCTGCATTCGTCTGGACAGCCTATGGCTCCAGACCTAATCCAGTCTCTGACCATTAAAGGTTAACAAGATAACAAATGCAGCAGAGAGATTATATTCTCCCATGGCTATCACAAGCCAAGCAGTGCTAACTCTGGTACATCCATACCTACTGCAATCACACAGACCATTAAGCAGCCTATGGAACTGCTGTAAATTAGACTGGAGGCTGCTTTAGCCTCTGACCAGCTCAACATGGGAATTTTTTTGTTTTGTTTTATTTGGTAAGGCACTTAAAAAACTAGCTTGATTTTTAGCGCTTTGGGCACCTAACAGCATCTACTGACTTGGGTATTTGAAGAGTGTGCGGGCCGGGAGCGGTCCGAGACCCTCGGGGGGGGGAGGGGTGGTTCGCATGGCGGGCTGTGGCCAGCAGCCCGGACACGCCGGGTCGGGGAAGGCAGGCAGCACGCTAGAATTAGGCACGGAAGCTTAGTGGTTGATTTAAGATTATTTTACTTACACCGAAGATGGTTGCGGTGCAGGCAGGAAAACTTGCTTGAGTTGCGGTTACAGACAGAAAAGAAGAGAGGCAGACTACAGTTCCTTCCCGTGAACCTTCTAGCCCAATCCGGTTGAAGGCTCTAAACCGCGAGCCTGTCGTGTCAACCGAAGAAAGTAACTCGAAGCAAAGAGCTCTGAATACACTCACATGAAGTTTGCTAGGCTCCGTGGAACTTGCGCGCAGGGAAGGGTACGTCGAGGGATCGTTCGGCAACGGGGAGAGGCTAGAGGCTGATCAGACCCCTATAGCCTTCTTGAGATACACGCTGGGTCCGATAGGCTCCGCAGCGCTTAGAGATCTTCACAAGACATGAAGTTCTCCTCCAGATGGTTGTGGAGTCCTCCCTTGCGGGGTTCTCCTCGGAGTTCTCCAACTTGGGTGGAAACCGCTCAAG
>NW_005842236.1:1234705-1236262 GCF_000455745.1 Alligator sinensis
AAAGAAAGCTCCGAGTGGCGGGAAATAATTTAGCAGTGCCGAAGCGCGCACAAACAAAAATCACACCCTTGGGTTGTGACAAAGAGATGTACTTTTAGCATTCATTTTGTTTAAATCTTGGCCCCCTGCTCTGATCTTAACTTACCATGTGTCTCAGCTGAATAGAAGATGGTAAATGTACCAATATGTACTTTCAGGAGTTCCCCCGGTTTAATGTGCTTCACCTGAGCTGAAGTTATTAAATGTATTTTGCTACTTTTCACTTTGAAATGTGTATTTCATGAGAGCAAGTCAGGCAGATGTACTGGAAAGCAAAACAGAATAGGATTTTTTTTTAAATCCCACACATGCTTATTTAATTGCAAGATATGTTATCAATTAATCTTAAAAGATGCTCTTCTGTAGGTCTGCAAAGTTCATTTGGAAGGGAAAACAATTTGCAATAAGCTATTAACCAGCTATGGTGCAGCATTCAATTTTCCTAACCGAACACATTGCCATACAAGGGCAAATTTTAACTAATATATTTTTCAGGGGTGGAAGTCATTGCTCAAGCAAATGACTGTCAGTATTATATTCAATTAGTGAAACACATACAGTTCCAACTCTACAATTTCAGCTCCAACTCTTCAGTGATTTCAGGATGAATCAATTGTATTAAGTTCAAATCAAAACAGCATGGGGAAAATTGCAGGGTATCTGCTTTCTTGTACCTGGTACAAGAAATAAATAAAAAATGCCATAGCAAGTGGATTGTCTCTCTTGCAAAAGGATCAGAATGCCAAAACAGGAAACACATGGTCAGCTAAGGAAGCAAAACATTTGGAAACTCTGCAGGATTCGCCACTGGGCAGGAAGAACTGGCAATTGTTTGTTTTCTCAGGATGGCAAAGGATCAGGAAACAAAAGTTCATATACATGCAAGAATACCACCTGGACTTCCAGCCTAGCGCATCCGGGGATCAATTGTGCTCCTATGGAAATCAACTGTCCAGCCTCCGTTAGCTTATGTCATAGTACTGGCCCTAGCGTCCCTACAACCTGCATGAACAGAAAACACAAGAAGGTTGTGAATAGTGAAGTAACCTGCACAGAACTTGGATAGAGGAACATCGGTTGGAGAAAGGAAGGATTTGGAGACGGTACAGTAGAACGCAGACATTTTGCAGGGTTAGATTCCTAACCCCTTGTGAAGATGAGGGTTTGTAAACTAGCTAGGGATACATAGAGCTGCAGCAAACAGCTATGTAGGACCTGAGATGCAACCAACTGTTTGCTGCAACTTTAATTCAAAGGGCAAAGGCTCTTTCGGTGCCCCTGGCAGAGCCCAAAGGAATGGGTAGGACTGTTCATCAGAGAGTGGGGGATAGGGGGAATGTGAGAGCAGGGTCCTGTCTGCCACAGCATGGGCTCACTGCACTCTGGCAGCTCCTGCTGTGGCAGTAGCTAATGGTGGACATTTCTCTTGCTATCCCACTGAAGCTTTTGACTTTCATTTTTAGAAAAGCCTGAACATTGCACGTTCCTATTTAATTAGTGTAATAAATAATGAGTTTG
>NW_005842236.1:1236272-1247461 GCF_000455745.1 Alligator sinensis
GAAAACACATTTCTGTCTTTTATTTTATCCTTAAATTGTCAGCTGAATCAAGGAAACCCACTCAAAATGTCAATTTGGAAAGACATCAGGAACGACTGGCAAAGACAGGGGACATTTACAGTTATAGCGGAATTTAAAAAATTAATTTGGTTTCTGGCATCAGGGAAGAATGTTTCTTTAAGGATTGAGGGGGGGAAGGGGTGCACATTAATAGAAAAAAGTTAAACCTCTTAACCTCCATTTATCTTGTAGTTAGAAAGAAACTGCCAGCTAATTTTAGGTTCAGCGCTTATAGTTTGTAAATTAAGCAGCAAATATGTTTACATTTTTAAAAATGTCAATAAAAATAAGCTGCACATAACAGTGACATTAAACAATGGCCTGAATCAATGGAAGCCAACCTTTTTGGTAAGTGTGCCTCAAATTAGACTTGCACACCGCCTCCCCCAGGTGCCACTCCAGTCCCCTTCTCCTATCCAGTCTACTGCTCTGCTGTCTGTTCCCTGCCCTGTGTTCCCTGCCTGACTTGCTGATCTCCTGTAAGTCATCCCTTGGCCTCACATGAAATTCACACATACATGATGGCATATAATACAACTCTGAAATACAGTTATACTAGAAATTCACAGGATGCTTGTGGCCATCTTTGTGCTGACTTCTTCCCTCCATGTGTTCTGCCCTGGGTTGTTTTTGGGAACATTAAAAAAACTCCACTTCTTGTCTTCTCCATTTCCTCTTTTGTTTTCTCCTTTTATAAAAAGATTATCTCACAAAGGAACCATTTTGCTGACACCACATTCTACATTAAAAAAATTGCCTTTATTATGTTTTATACTTCCAAAACCTTATCATCTAACTTTTCATTTGCGTTTCTTTGTTCACATGGAGAGGCACATAAAGAAACCCATGAGAGCCTGGCTGTTACCTTTTGATCATACAGGTAATCATATCCTCTAGCTTTACTTCCCCACTGTGCTGCTAAACTTATTTTTTAGTGTTTTGCGGACAGACAATTAAATAAATATATTCAAGAAGTGGTGCTTTTTATACAGGCCTGCATAGCTTTAAAGTGCAGTTGCAATCAGAAAATAATTATTGTAAAATGATATGGTGAGGTTTCTACATTTAATTCCTTCACAATTGCATTCAACTAAAAATTACCCAGTTTAACATGAAAAAAAAATTACTCTTAAAATATTCTACTGCTGAATACAGAAATTCAAACTGGGATCTGTGAGTCTTGATCTGAAAGTCAAACCCAATTCTTTCCTCCTTCACCTCTGTCATCTTAGAGATTCTGCAGAGAATGAAGTAGAAGAAATCTTGGAGACCACAACTCCTCATGTCCTGTGCATTGTGGAAGGGACTGGTCTCAATGGCTCAGGACTGGCCCGTCCAGTCCTACATCTGACCCTTATCTGACAACATGATTTGTGACAAGAGAACAGAATTATATTCAGATTTTAGAGCAGCAGGACTAATAATAATAATTGCTTGGTTTTGTCAGTCAAATAAGGAGATAATGTTTTTAAGACCTGCAAAGAGGCTAGGTAAAAAGGTGCCATTTTTAGTATCCTTTTAATGCTCAGCCACACAGCTGATACTCTTTCTCATGCTGTATGTTAATTTTTCTGTACTCATGTCTTGAGTGTTTGTAGACTAACCTTGGAAACTATCATTCTTTCCAGCTCCACTTCATACTAAAGCCCAGTTCCTACAACTTGACTGTATTCTGTGGGCTATTCTGAGAGGCTCACTTTTTGGGTAGATTCCATGCTCAGTTTTCACAGAGTAAAAGACACTACTCTATTACTGTTACTATCCTCCGCTAGCTTGCCTCCAGAGCTAAATACAGACAGTCAAAAAGCCCGAGGCTGAATAGATTCAATCTTCACAGGTTAGTCTAAGCTGCATAAATTGAACTGATTAGCAAGTGAACAGATTTTTGATTCCAGAAATGCAGCCGCATGCCTGCAGTGGCTCAGGACAGACACTTGAGCATGCCTCCCTGAGCCAAGGCTCACCAGAGGTGCTCCATTCCCCCAGCTGCATCAAGGAGCTTCATCTTAGGGCTGCACCGCTTTTCACTGCATTGGGAACTGTGGCTGGTCAGGGGAAGGAGAAAACAGAGCCTCAGAGTTGGGAAACAAACCTGGCCTGACCCTCACCAAGACCCAAACCTGCAAGCGGGGGGTGGGAGGGGGGTGGTCTGCATGGCTCCTTCCCCCCAAACTCCCCAGCAGCCAGCCCTGACAACAGCCAGCTGATGGGGCGGGGAGGGCATGAGGCAGGACTCCGGAGTGGAACCCACTGGCCAATCAGGAGTGACCAGCTGCTTGACTAGGCTCAGCATTCTCCCACTGCCTCCTGGGAGGCATGTGGGAGCACTCCCAGCCTGCTGGCCTCAGCCACTGCAGGCAGGATCTAAGCTCCCCCTCCCCCACAACTGAACAGTGCACATGTATAATGTTCGGTCCCAACCTAATAAAGAGTACTTTGAGTAAAGTGCTCTGGCGTTTCTGTCTTGGGTTTTCTAAATGTCTGTACTTAACCATAGGGTGTACCCTTGCTTGGAGAGGTTCATGCCTCAGGCCTAAAACTTCTGGTTAAGCCAGAGTGGTTTTTTTCAGTATATATCCAGTCATGAGTCAAGATTTCAAGTAATGGAAAATCTACAACAATCATCCACAGAGCAATTATCAGAATGTTTTGTTTTCAGTTAACAAAATCCTCCATTAACAATTTTAAGAATATTTTATACATGTTTTCACATAACACACATTTTAGGGGAAATAATTGTAAGAACAAAGACATTTTTTCAATGACCCCGTCTTCTACATACATATCCACTTTTCATTGAAAGCATCTGTACTCCTACTCATGCTGCAACGAATACTACCTCTTACTTCTTCCTCTTCTCAGTAACAATGATAATGCTTTTATCATGAAAGGAGTTCCGTTAAGCTAGCACTTTGTGCAAAGCTAGAAAAGGGATATTCCTGACCCTACTGATCTAAGCATGTCCAGCTTCTAAGCCCTGGGGGGCACACCCTCAGGGGCCACACCAACAGGTGCTGTAAGCCACACATGCCGCACAAAATGAGGCAGAGGCCAATGGGCTACATGCCTGTGCAGATGCCCTTCCCCCTGCAGATGCCCTTCCCCCAACTACTGCATTAGGCAACCCTCCCACTGCTGCACTGCATGCCCATGTGGGCACCCCCTCCACTGCCACTGTACTTCCTGCCACTGCTGCACCACATGGGCACCTCCCCCCAGGCCCACCAGGTCGGACTCACCTTCAGCTCTCCACACAGTGCTCTGTACTGCCCTACCCTCTGGGACAGAGGCAGGGAATGGCAGCCAGAAGGAAGGAACACCTGGAGACTCCAGCTGCTATTGCAGCCTGAGCAATGGCAGGAGAGGTGGCAGCTAGGCAGGAGCCCAAGAGCCACAACTTAACACCTCAAGGGCCACATGCAGCTCACAGGACACTGGTTGGACAGCCCTGATCTGGACAGTACACTTATGAGGTGGACTGTCGTATTGACTGGCCCTTTCAAGGGAGCTGTGGTCAGCCTTTCATGTGATGCACCAGTGACTTCCCAGCTGAGAGTGATAAGGTGATTATAAAAGCCAGTAAATGGCCTGGTTGTTGGGAAGAGAGTCATATAAAGCATTCCATTTAACCCTTTATGAAATTAACATGGACAGCCTCTCCAGTCCCATGTAAAAGTCCTCAAAAATATACCCTGTGCACTTACAAAATAAACCCACAGAACATTATCATTAGGAAGCTGATTGACACAATAATAGATATCACAGCTGCCTGAAGACTCATTTTAATGTATGTAATATTACTCCCAGTTGTGGAAGTCACTCACTGGGAACAGAACAGGATGTGCAGTAGAGAACAGTAACCTATTACAGATAGAGTTTTTGGAGAGCCAGCACAACTGATATGATGAACTGAAGTGCCAGATAGGAAAAGATAACTTAATTCATCCTCCCCAATACCACAAAGGACTGAGAGATGACAAAAGGCAGGGAGAGTTGGGTGTCAGGGGTGTCACAGGTCTGCTCTACACCCTGGGTGGCACATGGGCTGCCAGCAGCTGCAGCACAGCTAGGTGCCCTCTGTGATGGAAGTTATTTCTGCATACCCCAACGCCCCGAGGCAATGCATTTTTGAAGCCAGGGGATCTGCTCTATTGTACTTTTACTCACAGAAATGTGTCTGAAGCATGTTTACAAGCATGAAATCCTCAGATGGCATGCACTTTCCAGCCAAGATAATACTTGCAAACAGTAATATAACTAGATGTGGGCAAGTGGAGCACCAGCCCTAGGCAAGAATTTAGAGAAGGCATCAGAATGGTGGTCCCTGGGAAGCCTGCATAATGGGAACAGCAGCCATGTATGAGAAGCTTACACCACAGCAGCAGCAACTGGGGTCACTGAGTCTCCAGAATAAGGTAAAAGTCTCCAATTCTCCTGCCCTCCCACCCCCACACACATTCTCTGGCACTTGGCACCCCAGCTCTCCAGCATCTCTGATCAGGGTGCCAAAATTTCTATTTACACTTTTGCCCATATTCAGGCTGGGTACGTTTCCAAAACAATTCATGTTCAAACTATTAACTGTATGAAATTAAGTGTAATATATTGAGCTAGATTCTCTCCCAGACCAAATCTATTTGGTCCAAGATTAAAGAGAGCCATTTATAACTCTCTGGACATGTCTACACAAGATGCTAAATGTGCAGTAGCTTATTAATACTGCACAGTAGCACATCACAGCAGAAGCAGTGCTAATATGCTACAGCACAGTATTATTAGGCTACTGTGGTGCCAGTTACTGAACATTGATTTAGTACTTGACTTGGTTATACAAGTACTAAATCTCATGTGAAGTAACTACAGTGCATTAATTAGCGTGTAGATGCACCCCCTGATCTTCAGTTTTACAGAGTCCTGGCCCCAGTAATTCAAGGGACCCTGCACCAGCTGAGAATGCTGGAATACAGCAATGATCTATCACATTTCTTGAGTAACCTCCAGTTATTCCAACATGACGCCATCTAAGATTCCCCACTATCCCTGCAAGAAAAATCTTAACAAAGATGTGGTATGTGCAAATAAATAGACTCCTGCAGGGGAGATTATCTGGCCCATTCTTTAAATTAAAAAATAAAAATTTTGAACATTAAAAAAGGAGCATACAGAGTTCAAGGAAAAAGTGGGGGGGTGAATTATTATATAGACATAAACACAAAAGCTTAACATCAGCAGAAACATAAAAGAACTGCCAGAGACTTTAAAAAAAGGGACAAAGATTCCTATGAACATGGACTTGGGTTAAGGGGCACTGTTGATGGAAGATAAATATCTGTCTAGGTATATTTTGGGAGACTGGATTTATCTTTAAATGTCAAATCTATTATTTGATGTTGAATTCATTAATAAATAAAGTTTAAAAAAAAGGAACAACTTAGTTTGCTCATCCAATAAATAAACTGTTTACGCAAGAAACTAATTCTATATGCATGATTCAATGTAATTTGTTTTAAATTGGAGTAGTTTAAAATAAAATTCTGTGGCATCCACCTGAAAGGAAATGGAAAATAGGAAGCTATATAGAGATTAAGGAGCCTGACTATGTACATATTGACCAGTACCAAACAATTTACTAACTATGAAAATATGAGTCCAATATCAACAAATGCATGATACCCCTCCCCCACAATTTATACAATTACACCACGAATCAGGTAGAATTGGGAAATTTTGACAGAAAGGCTCCTTACTAGAAAATGCAGGTTTGTTGAATCAAAAAACTTTCACGGGAATATTGTGATCATCTTTAATCAGGAAAAGCTTCTTCCATCCAGTATGGGATTCCTTGGTGGCAGGGAAGGGAGAAAAAGTATATGACAAACATTCTCTCCCTGGATAGCACCTGGCCTCATAGCCAAGCATTCAGCTAGGATGTTGGAGAGACCCAAGTCCCTACCTACTCTACATGAATTGGAATAATTCTCCCATAACTTACGTGGATGCCCTGACCACTGGGCTAGAGAGCTAATTTCTACCTCTTGTCCCTGGCCTCCCTTGGACCCATTTCAGTTTGCATAAATGCACATTTAATAAGCCAGTAAACAGGAGCATGATCAACTGTTCAGCAGATGGTTCAAGCACCTCTTCCAATGTTTAAATTATTTGGACCAAGTAGAAGAGCTCCAGAAGGGGAAATTAAGAAAGACAGAGCCCAGAACAACCAAGAGTCTGGCAACTGGGACACTCAGCCACAATGCTGGAGAACATCAGGCTAGAAATTTGAACATAGGTTTGGGATTGGGTATTTTTTCTTTATTTTAAATTGAGATACAACTTTTTTCCCTTTAATTTTATCCAGCCCACTTTTGCATACTCTCTATCTACATGTATAATGCTGGCAGAAAGATCAGATGTAAGAATAGCCTTTAATTAAGCCTTGGCTTAAGGATATTTGTTTAATGAGAAGGAAAAGTCTCTAATGCAAATGATCACACCAAATGCAGTGTGTGTCAGGCATCTAATGGGAAGCATGTGTGAATATGAACAAATACCAAGCCTGAATACCAAGTCACAGCACCAGGAGTGTTTAGTAAAGATTTTATCAGTGTGCATAAAATTGTCAGTTACTTCCCGGATGCTGAATGCCTTAATATATTAATTTATGTAAGACAAGCAACATGGCTTACTGAGGTATAAGCAATGAAAAGAAAGAAAAGGAGATAGGCAGAAATAGAGCTCTTGTGACTGGAGCTAAGCAGCTGCATGGAGGGGGGCACTTATCGATAAACTGAACTGAGGTAACAAGTTAAAAATAAACAAAGAAGTATTGGAATGAAATGCACAACACTTGTCACTCTTGACCCTGCAAAGGGTAGTGCTATGCTACTGTTGATCCTATATACAAGAGGTCCTCGTTATTATTGACATTAAGCATAAATATAATTTTCAACCACTTATACCACCAGAGTGGTGGCATAAGCAGATTATAAATGCAAATGAGAATCTGTCTGAGGAGCATCTTAATGGCTCAGTTGGAAATGCAAACAGCCTTGCTGTTGGAAAGATAAATTAAAACAATTTCTGCATAGATTTTTATAGTTACTAAACAGCTTCTATAATTATCTTTTGGTATATGTTAGAGTAATGACTAACAATCATTTTCCTATGTCTGGTATCTTTGAATGTGTAATATATTAGCACATGAAAATCATTCATCCTGTGATTGTTCATGTGTCACAAGTGCCTTTGTCTGGTTATTTATAGGATAGGTCTGTATAGTTTGTCTGTAAAGCAAGCACATTAAGCTGCAGAGGTCACCAAGTGATTTTTTTTTAAAGCCAAGTGTTTCAGGTCTGCTGATATATTCTAGTATCACCACAACTTGAGAGGTAATATTGGCAATTATTTTGCAACACTAATACATTTCATCGGGGGATTGTTTTCAAACTGGAAATAAGATGTGCATTTTTTAATAATAGGAGCAATTAATCACTGGAACAGATTATCAAGGGATGCAGTAAATTCTCCATCTTTTTTGGATACTTTTCAGTAGAAATTAATGACATGCTCCAGTTCAACTGCAAGTTGTTGAGTTAGATATAGGAATTGCTAGATGAAATTCTATGGCTGATGTTATGCAGGGGGTCAAGCCAGGTCACAATGGTGCCTTCTGGCTTAAAAGCTATTAAATCTCTTGCAAACAATGCAAACATGCTCTCTTCACATCACTTCTATTGAATTCAATGGATACTGCACAGAACAAAGGATTTCCAGGATCTTCCTCTTGCTACAAATTGATTTTCTGTTTCTCTTGTAAAATTAGTCCTAAATTACTTGTGATTGTTGCATTTATATAATAATCTCCTGTATTTTCTTTCATAAGGAAGACTATCAACAAGCAGTGCAAATTCCACTTTACACCCTTCCAACGTACAATATAACTACAGAAAGGTCCCCCCCTGCAATTAAGTAGCTGATATCTATTACAGAAAGAACTGAAGATAAGACAATCCAAAACTATATTAAAAGTTTAACCTCTGGGTTTCAATATAGATTTCATGACATACATTTGTAGTGCACTGCCAGTAAACAGCAGAGGTGCTTATGTCAGTAAAATGCAGCATGCCCTGGAACACAGATAGAAAGAAAATGTAATTCTAAAGACAGCCTTCCATGAGTTTTGATGGAGGTGCTTCTTTCTCTCGCTTATATTATGCTACATTTTTTAATGTAGAAATAAAATGGGATGTTATGAAATTTCAGCCCCATCTAGAGCTAAGATAAATGACAAGTTATGTTAATAGTGAGAGAAATGTATCTTTAGATAAATGGGTGTTTGGGTGAATTAGGAAGATTATTCACATATGGTCACCTATTACAGAATTTCTAGAAACATTCTAAGTTTAAAGTTTGGGGGGCTGGAAATGCCTATCCTGCTTGTATGACAGAGAATCATCCAGATTTTTATACGTTTTTTTTCAAAACTTCTATTTACAACATATCAAAATAGTCTCAAAAATGCTTCCTATAGATCAGTATATGTGTTATTTATTGACTAATAATGGGCTCAGCCCTGCTCTGGGTAACTGCAACTGAAACAGAAAAAAGTGGTATATACATCTTGAGACACTGAGAGAAGGAAGATAACACATGTATCTTTTAAAACAATGGAGTGGTGACATCATTAAAGATAGATTAATGCTGTTACATTGTAATATTATAACTAAATAGGATGTCATAAATGGTACAATACAATAATGTATTTTTTTCTAGGGGGAAAAAATCAAACTGAAAGACTGATGGATCACAATTTTGGAAAAATAAACGGATGGAAAATATAATTCAAAGTTAGAGGTAAACGTATCAATATTCTTGGCTATGTGCTGTTTTCCCTTATAATAACAGTCAATTTGGCATTTGTTGGTTCTCATTAAACTCTTACTAAATGAGATAAATGTTCATAAAATGGAGATGATGATACTGACCTCTTTTGTAAATGACTGAGGTATGTGGCTTTAAAAAATGCTCTACAAAAGCTATGTATTGGGGTATACCAGAGCAGGCAAAGTCCAGCCCATGAGCCAGATTGGGCCTGCAGCAGACTCCATTTCCCAGCTGCCCCTTGCCCCCATCACTGCAGCCAGTTTCCATGGAGAACCCAGCAGTAGGGGCCTGGGTCCAGGATTTCCATGGAGACCAGACTCAGCAGTACCAGCAAGGCTTGCTGCTCTGGGGCTGGGATCTTGCAGCGGTGACAGCGTGGTTCAAAGCCTGGACACAGCTGCAATCCATTGCCCACACGCCTGAGGCAGGGACATACAGGCATCAGATCACAGCTCTGTGCCAGCTCTGAACCATGCCATCACCACTGCAAGATCCCAGCCCCGACTGCAGAGCAGCTTCCCACCCAGCCACAGGCCCTGCCAGTGCGGCTGGGGCTAGTCTCCATAGAAATCCTAGCCCTGTGTTGTCACGGTGCCACCGCTGCTGGCGTCTCCATGGAAACCACCCACAATGATGTGGGAAATGGAGTCCAACCACTGGCCAAATCTGCCATTTTGCCCACCCTTGGTGTATACATTATCAAAAAAACACTACCAGCAGATAATGAATATCTACATCACAATTAAATCAAATTAAATCAGGTTAATTAAAGTTCCTAAAAAAGTAATATCCTGAGGTCTCCACACAAGGTTTTTCTTCTCCTATTTTTTTCAGCAGCTTAAGGAGGAAATAATTTTTAGGTCTCAGCACTAGAGTCCAGATGCATGTATTGTATCCCAGCTCTGATACTGATCCTGGGCAAGTTGTTTAACCTCTTTATAATTTAGTATAGTATTGAAAGCCCAACAAAAAACTGTCCCAACACAATGGAAGCACAAAAAGAACGGCAAAAGAGCAATGTGGCTGAACAAGGAGCTTCTAAAATGCCTCAAATACAAAAGGAAAGCATACAGGCAATGAAAGAATAGGTAACCAAGGAAGTGTACCAGGAAATAGAATCTGCAGGGACAAAAATCAGGAAGGCAAAAATAAAGAATAAGCTGCACCTGGCAAAAGAGGTTAAGGACAACAAGAGATTGTATAAGTGTGTTGGCCAGAAAAGAAGGACAAAGGAAGCTGTTGATCCGTTATTAACGAGCCAGGGGAAACTCCTAACCAAAGATACAAAGAAGGCAGAACTACTCAATAGCTACTTTGTCTCAGCCTTCACAAAAAGAATTAAGCTGTAGCCAGACACTTAATAGGCATGATCTGGGTAAGGAAGTGGGCAAGCTGAGAGAGGAGATGGTCAAGAGCTTTTGTTGGGTCTGAATGAATTCAAATCATTAGGGCAAGATGAACTTCATCCCAGGGTCCTGAAGGAACTGGCAGAGATCTCGGAGCCCTTGGCAATGATCTTCATGAAATCGTGGGAGACAGGTCAGGTACCAGAGGACTGGAAAAGGGCCAATGTAGTGCCACTCTTTAAAAAAGGCAAAAAGGAGGACCCAGGGACCTACAGACCAGTTAGCCTCACCTCAATACCTGAGAAGTTACTGAACCATATCCTAAGAAAGGCCATTTGCAAGCATCTGGAGGAGGAAACATGACGGAAGATTCGGGACGTGACGGAAGTAATCCAGGCCAGGATTAAGCCCACCAATTACTACCCCATGGTCCTAGTCCATGTGGGTACTAATGATGTGGCCAGGAGAACCCCCGATCACCTGATGACGGACTACAGCGCTCTGGACGGCGTGCTGAGGGAGTTCGGTGCACAGGTGGTATTCTCTTCCATCCTACCAGTGAACGGACGAGGAAGACGGCATGAGAACTCCATTAGAGAGACCAACTGGTGGCTTCGGCAGTGGTGTCTCGAGGCAGGCTTCGGCTTCCTGGACAACGACCTGCACATCACGACGAGGGACATGCTCAGTTGGGATGGACTTCACCTGTCCCCCAAAGATAAGCGTGTGTTTTCTTCTAGGTTCGCGGATCTCCTCCGGCGGGCTTTAAACTAGGCTCATCAGGGGGAGGGGAAGATGAGGGTGGGGGAAGTTGTGGACCACCAAACCATGTGGCACCCACAAGGACAGCCCAGCCTGAAGAAGGAGAACATTGGGAACCTGCAAGCCATGGGGCGGCCAGCA
>NW_005842236.1:1249862-1250141 GCF_000455745.1 Alligator sinensis
TTCATCACGGGGGCACAGAAGGGAATTGGTGAGGTTTTATTCACCAAGGCGCTCCCGGGGGTTACAAGAAATAATGGCCACAAGCTAGCAGAGAGCAGATTTAGACTGGACATTAGGAAGAACTTCTTCAGAGTTAGAGTGGCCAAGGTCTGGAACGGGCTCCCAAAGGAGGTGGTGCTCTCCCCTACCCTGGGGGTCTTCAAGAGGAGGTGAGATATGCATCTAGCTGGGGTCATCTAGACCCAGCAATCTTTCCTGCCTATGCAGGGGGTCGGACTC
>NW_005842236.1:1250237-1282042 GCF_000455745.1 Alligator sinensis
CTCTTTCCTGACTATGCAGGGGGTCGTACTTGATGATCTATTGAGGTCCCTTCCGACCCTAACATCTATGAATCTATGAAAGGCTTATCACAAGCAGCCAGCATGGATTTATGAAAAACAAATTGTGTCAAACAAGCCTGACCTCCTTTGATAAAGTAACTACTTGGGTGGATGAAAGGAATGCCATGGATATAGTATTTGGACTTCAGCAAGGCTTTTGACAAGGTTCTGCATAACCTTCTTATAAACAAATTGGAGAAATATGGGCTGGACAAAACTACTACAAAGGTGGATAGATAACTGGCTCAATAGCCAGAAGCAAAGTGTAATTATTAATGGATCTATGTCAGAATGGCAAGAGGTCTTGAGTGAAGTCCCATAGGGGTCTGTCCTGGTCTGGTGCTGTTCTATGTGTTTTTTAACAATTTGGAGGCTGGCATAAAAAGTTTCTTGAGTAAGCTTGCAGACATGAAACTGAGAAGGACTGCATTGGAGGATGCGAGTTCAATTCAGGAGGATCTTAACAGACTGGAAAGCTGGGCTAAAGATAGTATGATGAAGTTCAATGAGGAAACATGCAAGGTACTACATCTGAAGAGGAATAACCAACACACAAATATAAAACATGGCAAACCTGGCTGGATAGCAGCTCTATAGAAAAGGACTTAGGAGTCTTGATAGATCACAGACTCAATACGATTCTGCAGTGTGATGCAGTCACACAAAAGACAGATGCAGTTTGAGGATGCATCAATAGAAGCATTAGATACAAGACATGGCATTGGTTAGGCTTCTCTGCTTTGTATTGATTAGGCCTCATCTTGAGCACTGTGTGCAGTTCTGGGCTCTGCATTTTAAAAAAGACATGGAGAAGTTAGAGAGGATCCAGAGGAAGGCAACTAGATGATCAAAGGCTTGGAAAGCAAGTCATATGAAGAGAAGCTGAAGGAGCTAGGCATGTTCAGCTTGCAGAAAAGTCACTTAAGAGGGGACATGATAGAAAGCTTCAAATTTGTGAAAGACTACCAATCCTTCTTTTTTGCGTGTCCTTGCCATAAACTACACCTTTTTCCAGGATCATACATAAATGATGGTTCTTTCCATTGTTGCAGCAACATCTTCTTCATACAGGTCTTGCTGAGTCAGCTAATGAGCAGCTCTGTACTTTCCCGCACTCACATATATTCATGTCATTAGAGTAGCCCCATTTTATCGTGTTTGTTTTTGATCTTCCAGTTTTCATGCACAGGCAATTCAGGCATCGCTATGTTGGCCAGTCTAGATCAGCCCCTCTGAGAAGGTTCTCCTGGGGTTCCAGGTCCATTTCAGAGCACCTGATTGCACATAATCTTTCCTTCCATGGCCTCAGTCACACCCTGTCAGCCACCGAGTCCAACAGTAAAATGCTGGTCATAAAGCTCTTTCATGCTTTAAGCCATTTACTTATTTCTTTGTGACCACAGAGTGGATGCCTGGGGTCTTCCATTGGCCATGATCTTTCTTTTTGGCTTGCTACCTTTCTTCTGATATCAGGTGGTGAAATGCCAGCCAGTAAGTACAGGCTACCCTTTGGTGTTGGCTTTAGACATCCTGTTATTTCATGCCAGCTGTCAATTAGAACTGGGTAAAGTTTTTTAGCATGAACTGATTGTTCCCATGTTGAACTAGCATACCCTGCAGTGGAGTAACACAAGGCAATAGCAGTGATTCATGTAGCTGGCTTCACTCCCCAGTTTGAGGCAACCAACCAACTTTCAAAGTATGTTGTTGCAGGCACTGACTTTCCCTTTTGTCTTCTCTACATGTGCTTTGAAGGTAAGTGTACAGTCCAACGTAAACCCCAAGTACATAGGGTTCAGGTGATTAGTCTGTGGGATTCCATCCCAGGTGATGTTTAATTTCTGCTTGGCTTCTCTGTGACGTAGTTGCAAAGCTATGATCTGCATCTTGGTTTGGTTGGCATCGGTTGCTGCAGAGAGGAGGACACAGCCCTATAGCATGAAGTTGCAGCAAAGTAAATTTAAATTGGATATCCAGAAAAACTTCTTCACTGTTAGAATAATAACACAGTGGAATAGACTGCCTAGGGAAGTTGTGGACTATCCATCACTGGATGTGTTCAAGAGGAGGTTGGACAGCCACTGTCCAGGGATGATCTATGCCTATGTTCTACTATGGGTATTTCCTATACTTCTGGACTTTCCTGGTTGCCCCCACCCCTGCCCTTCTACATGTCTCAGGGTGTTTTTAAACCTTCCTCAGAGGCATTTGGTATTGGTTACATCCAAGCTGGGGACTTTGATTGGGGTGTGCCAATGCTCCTTCTGGGATCAAAGTCATAGGGGCTTTAGCTAGAGGGTCTCACCCCTGATACTCAGGGTCAAACTGATCAGGAGGGAATTTTACCTCATGGTCAGATTGGTATGGATTATGGGGGTTTCTGTCTTCCTCTGTAATGGCGGGTATGGCCCTCTACCCGGGGAGGTTCCCCTGCTTTAGCCGTAACAGGTTAGCATGGTAGGTCTGTGTTGTGTTAGGATTGAGAGTATGTACATAGAGTTTAGATTATGGTTTGTATGGGATGGCCTTGATAGGGATAATCCTGTCTCAGGCAGGCAGTTGGACTGGATGACCTCTGGAGGTCCCTTCCATCCCTACATCTCAAAGAAACATGAAGATCTGCATCCCAGTTAGTTATTTCATCCCAGTTGGTTATTTGGTTTCTACAGTACTTCAAATTCTACTCCAGAAGGGCAAAATAGTACAACTTTGGATAACTGAAAAGTTGTGATCCTAAAAATAAAAGGCCAAGAGCAGAAGACAAAGGCTGGTCATACAGGAGAAGACAAAGGCTTGTCTTTGGGGTTGTGTGTGAATTTCCTGTCATTTGTAAAAAGGGCAAAACCTAAACTGCATGGAGAGAAAGGGGTCTGACAAAATGACTGCTGTGTCAAACCTAGACACAAGGCAGTGCTGGAGATACTGACTAAGGTCTTTGCCAGAATTAACGTAAAATTGTGGCTGGGATCTGTGGTGAGAGGGTTTTTTTCCCATTTTCCTCCTTCCTCTTCCTTCACTCCCAAGCACAAAGTTTAAAAAATACTTACTTGACTGACTAAGACAAAAGTTAAACATCTGCTATTGCCAAAAAGTAAATTACTCTGTGGTTTTTATTTATTTATTTATTTATTTATTTATCTCCTTTCAATGGGCTTCCCAATTAAATAACAATTTACAAGTTGAAAGATTTCTGTTTGAATTGCCAAGCCAAATTTTACCCTTTGGGCACACACGGAACAAATTCTGCTCTTTCTGTCATTTTAAATCAACATTTCTTCCCAGGCTTCTAACATATCTGGTCTTATGTAAGTCTACCTTTGATATTGTGGAGTCCTTGGGGCAGGGATGGTAATTCCCTGCATCTTGCAGAATGTCAGCACTTGACAAATGCATAGTAATAAAAACTACTTAAGCTGGCAACTCAGAACAAGTCAACATACAATCCCAATTGCTTTTCCCCGACAGGATCTTCAGGGCTGACAGAAGGGAAACCTTGCTGCTGTAAGAAAAATGAGAAGATAGGTCTTAAGGCTATAAAAGCAACAAATCTATTGCATGAGAAGGTGCTGTTTTACATTTTTTTTTATATCTACGTGAATTTAAATGTTATCTGCCTAAAATAACCAATAACACCAGAGAAGCTCAACCTTTTTAGGTGGTGGGTTGGTCCACGGCTGGATCCAGCCTTTTAGCTGGCCACATGATTCATTCATAGGGAGAGGGAGCAAGATCTGGCCTCAACACAATTCATGGCATGGGGTTTGGGAATTTGGCAGTGTGGGACAGTGGCAATATTAACTGCCACCACTCCCCTGCCATAAATTTCCTGACTCTTGGGGAGTCCCATGGGCTGGATACCATGGGTCTGTGGCCTGCTTTGGCTCTGTGGCCTGCATTTGGCCTGCAGAACAGAGGTTCAGCACCCCTGAATTAAACCAATCCCTTTTAATCTCAGTCCTCCAAATCTTGTGCTGAGCCTCACCGGTTAGCCATATCAGCTACATCATTGTCAGATTAAGTCCATCCTCAGTATTCTCTTACACCTAGTTAGCTTTCTGGTGAAAAATTTTGCCTTTTACATGAAACCAATGAAAACAATAATTACTTCCAGAGCAAACATAGCAATGCAATGCAGTGCAAGCAGAGAGTAAGAATGAGGGAAAGGGGTTATAGGATGACAAACAATAATTAAACACACATGATAATTAAACCGAATTAGTGAAAAAATCCAGTTTGCACATAGCTAATCCATGTAACAGCTGGTTCACAACCTTTTTAGATTCAAGGTACCCCTAGACAGACCTGAGGCACCCCTTAGAAAATGCTAGCTCATAGTTTTCACTCATTTTTTTTACTACAGAAAAATAGTAGAGTAATTCTTCTTTTGCAAAGAACCCTGAAATACCACAATAGGTCAGAATGCTTATAACATTACAAATTCTTCTTGAAGTCTCTGGGTTTATCTTGTGACTCACGTTCATACTAGGCCTGTGCGAAGCAGCATGTATTCATTTCGTATTCAGGTTCGGCCAATTCGGAGGGAGAGTTATTCGATTCGGTGATTTGAAACACTGTCCTGATTCGATTCGGCCGATTCAGAGATTCGGCACCGATTCAGAGATTCAGTCATAGATTATAATGGGGAATCACTAAAATACCTATAACTTTGTCATTTGTTTGCAGATTTGGATGAAAACAGAAAGGATGGTAGCCCCTTCTGAGGTCACAAAGCCTGCCAAGTTTCAAGGAGATAGGTGCAGCGGTTTATGTGAAAGTGCACCTCGAACTGTTGAAAGCAAAACTCATATTGCTTGTGTGTGTTAAGGTAGAGCAGGATCAATGCAACAGGGATGGTAGCCCCTCATGCGGGCATGAGGCCTGCCAGATTTCAGGCAGAGTGGTGCAGGGGTTTCTGTGAAAGTGCACCTCAAGGTTCTGAAAGCAAATTAAAAAAGCAAATAGGTGCAGAGTGAGGAGGGTGGCATTCACTTCATCTACAGATGGAGCTTGGGGAACCCCAGCAGCGGGAGGTTCACCTTCAGGAACACCAGCTGCTCTACAAAACCAGAATCCAAGGAGGTGGGGTAGGGTGTCACAACATCACCAGTGATGCTGAACACCCTCTTGCTCAGAACACTGGTTGGTGGAAAGGACAGGTGTTCCCAGGCAACCGTGGCCAGATCCTGCCACACCTGGCTGCGGGTTGTCCAATAGACCAAGAAGTCGCAGTGCAGTGGCTCCACACACTCAGTGAAATAGGTAGCCACCAAGGCCTCCATGCTACCTGCCAGATGGTGGTGCCCGGTGTCTCTGGACCCCAACATTGAAGCCATGTCCTTGGCCCACATTGGCAGCAGCTGTGGTGGAGGAGATTGGCTGGTGCTGGGAGTGTTAGCACAGGAAAGTGGATCCCCCTCTTCTACATCCCCCCGTTTCTACCTTTCTGCCTCCCTGCCTCTGTTTACCAGCACCTCTGTCCAGTGATCAAGGTTTTTGCTGTTGCAGACACTCGCCTTCACCCTCAGGTCATACCAGCACATGGACCGTACTGGACCGCAATGGATCCAACCATTTTTTGATGCACTCCTTCAGCTGCTTCACCAGTACCTGCACCTTTGGTGAAAGCAGCTTGCCCCAGCCAGGAACATCAATCTCCTGGAACTTCTCTATTTCATTCTCAAGCTCCTTCATTATGAGGATCGCCTAGCTAAGGAGGGCATTGCTAGCACTGAGGCTCTCAGTGGCCTCGAGGAATGGCTTGAGGACCACTAAGATCTGGGAGATGGTATCCCACGCTGCTTTGTTAAGAGGGCCACTGATTCCAATCTCCCCAATCAAGGCCATCTCATGGATGGCCTTCTGTTGCTTGCCCACCCTTTCCAGCATCAGGTATGTGGAGTTCCACCGAGTCTCCACATCCTGCATGATCGTGTGCTATGGGATGCTCAGCTCTGCCTGTTTGTCCTGCAGCATCTTGTCCCTCTTGGTGCTCCAGTGGACGTAGCCCACCACCTTCTTGCATTTCAAAATGAGCTGACTGGCAGTATCAGTGCTCTCACTAGGAGGCCCGTCCCTCTCCAAAGCGTCCCTGACTACGAGGTGGAACTTGTGTGCCACACAGAGAATGCCAACAAAATTGGCATCACGGACCACCTTGACCATATTGGCCCCATTGTCAGTGACCATTAACCCACAGGTGAGCTCACCCTGCCCAATGAATCACCCCTGCATTTGTCACGTGGGACCCATCCATCATCTCCGCTTGAAGGAGAGCCCACCGACGCCCTGACTGATTGCACCAGTGCCCTGTGAGGGAGAAGTAGGCACAATCTCCACCCAGACTGCTCCAGATGTCCAAGGTGAAGTGCAAGTATTCCCTGCATGCCTCATACAGGGAGGGCATGACCGTCCTGCTAAAGGTGATGCATGCAGGCACTCAATATAGTGGGGCCACAAATGCCATGAGCCACCTGAACCCTGGACACTCAACAAAGGAGAAGGGCTGGCCATCCAGAGCAAGCATCTCCCCAGTGGTCTGGGTGACCTCGCTCGCCTTTGGAACGCTCTCCGCTTTGTCTCTGCTCTTCCCCCACTTGTACAGGGTGGCCTGCCTCTGCTTCTTGGGGATGGGGGCTTTGGAGCGAGAGGAGGATTATTTTGGGGTACACTCACTGGTGCCAGACTAAGGAGGAACAACGGCAAAGGGGTGCTGCCTCCTGAGATGCACCAGCATCACTGGGGTGTTAAAGTGTTTCACATCCTTGACCCAGTTGATTTGCCTTCCACAATGTAGCAGGTAGCATATGTGGGATCATCTGCCACCTCAAAATGATCCCACACTACACTACCCACCCACTTCTGGGTTGAGGGCAGGGATCCTGCCTGATCCCCCTCCTCACCAGGCAGAGGCACAACAACAGGAGAAGTTGAGCCACCTGCCCGCACAACCTCCTCCAAAGTGCCTTCCAGAGAAGAAGACCCGCTTCTATGGGAACTCTGAGGGGTGTGGAGCACTAACTCACATTCCCCCTCCTTCCCAAGAATTTCCTTCACTATGACCCTCAGCTCTTCTTCTTCCAGATCCAGCTCCTCCTCTGCCACTGGAAGGCTCATGCTGGTAACTGAAACGGGTGGAGAATGTCATGCTGCTGCTGGTTAGTGGTGATGGTACAGGTGCAGGCACTGCTACCACCTCCTTGCTCCCACTGTGAGCAGAAGAGGGTGCCAGGAAAGAGGGTGCATCTATGTTTGGGGTGGGGAGAACTTGCAGCTCTCCCTCTGTCCCCTCATCCTCCCCTGCCAGAAGACCTAGCATGCCTTTGCAGCACACTTCATAATGTTTGGTGTGCTGCAAAATGTGCATAATATATGCTTTCCTGCACAGTAATGACACACTGTCAGGAAAAATACAGATTTATTTTTGTGGAGGGAAAGAATCCAGACAGACTAACAAGAACAAAGAAGAGGATTTTGGAGGAAGAACAAGTTGATAGGAATGGATAGGGATAACAATAGGGACTAGGCAAGGGTAAGTAGGAAAGAAGAGAAACTAGCTACCAAGAGACTACATAGGAAGCCTAGAGCCTTTCAGATGCTGCTGGTCCAAGAGAGACACAGCTCACAAAAGGCACAGATCATTTCAGACACAGCTTGATATGTTGTTTCTACATCCCTCCCCCAGAGCACTGTGATTGGAAGGGAACTCAGAGAAAAATCACAGTCACTGGCCAAATACAGATGTCAATATCAGAGAAGTCTTCCCCCCCTCCCCCTAGCCTTCTCCATATATGGAAGATCATCCCATCCCCCTCCCTCTTCTCAGTTTCTGTTTCCTGCAAGCCTTCCGAACCTCTGAATCTCTCCAATTCAGTTCAGAGGCTTTCGAATCAATTCAGACCTTTTAATGGGTCTCCCGATTCAATTCCGATTCAGAGATTCAGCCGCTGAATCAGGCTGAATCTCCTCTGAATCAAATAGGCTTCACACAGCCCTAGTTCATACCCCTAACACTGCTAGCATTGTGTGGCACCCCATAGCACCCCTAAAGGGATTTCAGGGCACCCTGATTGAAAATCAGTGGTCAAAGCACTTGAAAAAAGTGGGCCAGTGAGTAGGTAATAAAAATGTCCCTCACACCAGCTTGTCTGCTGCAGAAGTAAATCTCTTTGATTTGCATTTTTCAACCCTAGTGACTGCCAACATTTATAGAGCTCAAGACTTATAATAAAGAAAATGGGGGTGGGGGGAAGCAGGGTGGGAGGGAGTGATGATCCCTCCATTTCTAGTTAACCTAAACCAGGAGGCCAGCAGTTGGGGGTATGTATATTTGAAGCATCTAGAAGGAATACAATCTGAGGCCTAGTTTTCACTACAAAGGTTTGCCAGTAGGGCTATGAAGCCCCTCTGTAGTAGCAGAACTCTCCCCTCTGCCAAAGGAGTTACAGCACCTCTGCAGAGCAGCACCTAGCAGCCAGATGAAGACACACTACCATGTCAGCCAGCTATGATGGTCCATTCAGCAACTGGTGTCTTTCCAGAGTGTACTTTGCACTTTCGCAGTGTAGTTGATGTGGGCAAGCCTGCATAGATAGCAGAAGTACACAGGTATGCATACATTCTGGTGGCTTGTAGCAACAGAAACAGGTGAGCATAGATATTGCCTGAAAAAAATATTCTTATTTCCCCCTGCTCTAGATTATCCCTGACAGTAGCAGACCTCTGAGGGTCAAAAATATGAAGTTTCCAGTCTGTGGTAAAACTGTTTGACAGTTCGACCTTATTCTATGAAGCAGAGACAAGACACAAATTGGTCTCAGACTTACAAGTACCGTCTACATTTCCCAATAATGCCAAGTCTATCACAATCAGATTGAGAAGGCAGTGTCCCTACACTCCAATATAACATTCTCTAATACAGTAAGGCTGACATTACTTCTTTTAAAAAAAAAATTCTGCTTTCTAGGCTGCAAAAGGCAGGGCAACCAGGTGATCTTATAAACCGCATACTTTTCACGTACCCCAGGGTTATGCCGTATGGTTGATTGCACATGTTGCCACAACCTTATTGTTTTTCTTTATTTGAGAAACCCTGGTTCAGTAACTTGAGCTTGTGTATGTATATGGCTGTATGTAGTCAAAATGCATTGAAAGAGCACTTGGTTTCATAACTCACATTTCCTTTTTTGAGTGTAGAGGATTATGGAGAGCAGTCAAACAAACTACCACACTTGTGAGTCTTCTAAGATTTTCCAGGCTTACATTCACAAGTAGCTGAAATACGTGACTATCTATCTATTTGACTCTAATGTCTCACCATGTTGATTTTATTGTTAAATGAGGAGACCACATTGAACAGACCTCATGTATGCTTGCAGCCACTTCAGAAAAGACTGCGAAATGTTACCATCATTACTGACACCTCATTCTCTCTATTGATTGTATCATCTCATCTCTTTGACTTTATCCAAGCTTTATTTTAAGAGACAAAATAGATCACTGACAAGACAGTTTGTCCCATAAAATTTTAATTAAAGTCTGCAAGGCTCTAACTCAGTATATACTGCTGCCTAACACTGTGTGACTCTGAGCATACTGCCATCAGAAGGAAGGGGCAACACACCGGCATTTTAGTACATTATTTTCTAATGTGGTATAGCCTGTGGGGCTTCCTATGGGTCTGTACATTCAGCAACAGTAGCATGGTGGCAGTGTTAATTATACTACCAAATTTCCAGACCTATGGGGAGTGACATGGGCTGAACAGCATGGTCCTATGCACCAGATCATGCCAGTGGGCAGTTGGGTTGGCATGAGGGACCAAGCCATAGCTAGATCCAGCACACAAGGTCAGACCAGCACACAGAGGGTATCATCCCTGTGCAAGATGCCTGTGGCCCTAAGGGACCTGGGACTCTTCAGCCTGAAAAAGAGAAGGCTGAGAATGGACTTGGTAGCAGTTTACCGCTACATCAGGGGCTTGCTGAACAACTGAGCGACCTTGGGCAGAACCAGAAGTTATGGCCACAAACTCCTGGAAGACCATTTCAGGCTCAACATTAGGAAAAACTTCACAGTTAGGGTGTCCAGACTGGAATAAGCTCCCTCCAGAGGTAGTGCAATTGCCTACCCTGGAAATAGCCAGTGATTTGACTAGTGGTGACTGCCTCTGCCTCCAAAACCTCCCGCCGCCACGGCGGAGCCATGCTTGGAGCTGTGCGGCTGGTGGCAGCAGCACAACACAGGGTAGTGGGGGGCATGGCTGCTTGCTACTGGGCCACCACCATGCTGCCAAAACCTCCCACCGCCGCCGCAAACTGAAGCCCTACCCCCCACCCCGCGTAAAGTTGAATTCGTGCAAGTTAAATGCGCATATGACGCGACTGTACTGTATGTATTTATTGTAACAGACCCTGAAACAGAGTATTCCAACTCCTGCAAGTGCTGAAGCTGCCAAAGTTCACCAGGCAATCCTCTGGTGTTTTCTCCTCAAGACTGACCAACTTCAACAGACGCAAGCTGAACTCCCAGTGCCCCACACAAAATACCTGCTGATCCATTCCTGGTGATTATTTTGTTTCTTTCGGACTGTTTGAGTGCCTCGCTGTACACTTGGGAAGGTTTTTGCACTGACCACCTCCATAACTCATGAAGGAAAATGAAACTTTGCATGTACTAACTACTCACATGAACCACAGCACATACTACCACCACACCAGGCAGGTGTTACTGGCATACATCCAATTTGAGTAATAGATCTCTGTTGTAGCAGCACCTATGCAGTTCTACCTGTGAAAGAGCCTCTCCTTAGGAATTCTAAGAATCACGAGCTCTCTTGACCAAGAAAGAGAAAGAACAAAATCTTGACAAACACCAGCAGCAGGTCAGAAGCTGCTCCATGAGTCCCTCAAGAAGGGCTATGATGCTGAGGATGAAGACTATGAGAAAGTCATGTTCCATCATTATGTTTGGCAAAATAAGCAGAGAAGACCCTGGTCTACTTTAAGAGTTGTTTGGATAAAAATAGTCCCAGATGCAATGTCCTTCTCAAATGGAATTTCAGTGACCCCGATTCAACCACACTAAACTACATCAGTCATATCCTTGAAATGTGTTAAACAGACCTCATATGCTCCCTGTGTAAGCAGATACAAAGGAACATCACATAGCTCTATAAAGGAGTTGTGTCCCTGCTACTTCTCACAAATACCTGCTCTATTCACACACCAACTGCTGCAGCTTCCTGAGCCTGACAAAGGGTTTTTGAACCCGAAAGCTTGCTTAATAACTATTCTCCAACCATTTGGGTTGGTCTAATAAAAGATATCAAATTCACCCAAGGAACCTTGTCTGCCTATATCCTTAGACCAACACGGCTACAACCTAAACCCCTGCTCTATTCAGTTATTTTCCCAAGCCATTTCAAGTCTCCCAATGCTGCTAGGAAATAAAATCTTTGCAATTTAGTGGGACTCCCAAAAGGTCAAACTTACCAAACACCAACAAGCTATTCCAAAGACCTCTTTTCCCACCACCCTACTGTCCTGTCAGAGAATGTGTTTGCATTGGAGGATGGAAGCAACATGCATTGGAGGATGGTGGCTAGGAAACATGAACATGAATGTGTATGTTCAATGGAAGAAAGCTATAGAGTTACTGACAGTAGTACACTTGGACATAAGTTGATTCCCATATGTGATCACTTCTCCACATAAACACATCACATGAACCACATGAAGATATACAATAGAATAAAGTAATAAAATAAAACTGTGATCACAATGGATGAAAAATTCACTATTTGTGCGCATTGTTCCTCCTCAAACTCTCACCAAAACAGATCTCAATTATACAGTCAATGAATGCACAGGAGGGGAGTTCAGTCCTAGGAGCACAGTATTCTAAGTTACCCCATAACTATGACATCAGGTACCATTACAAGGAATCTCTCCATCTCACCTCAGCCCCTGGGTGTCCCACTCTGATGGGCTAGTCTTTGCTATATTCACACATTTGTTTTTGAAACTTTGATTTGAGGAATTTTCTTGCAGCAGACCTTACACACTCATGCCAAGGCACTCTATCCCCTGGCAATATATAGGTCAATAGAAGTTTCTACTCCAAAAGAAATTTCTAAGATTTGGGCTGCTCAAAATTACTTTCCAAACAGCATGAAACTTCTCAGGAAGTAACTGCATAATCAACACTTAGTGGTCACAGATATAAATCTCAATTAAAAAAAAAACAACAGTTATTTCCCCTTTTCTTATAGCTATACCATTAACGGTATATTTTTCAATCGTTCAAAGTTCCCTTGTCTTAGGACCTACTTATACTGTCTCTGTGCCATACCTGGGACAGTCAATGCAAACCCCCTCCCTCCAGCTCACTCACTGTTACCAAATCTTAGAAATGAGGTACCACATCTGCCTTTGCGTAGTTGAGTAATAGTTCAGTAGCATGCCCAAAAAAGGGAGACTAAAGAGCATCACTAGGTTACATGCTCAGCGCACATTTCCAGGTAGGACACAGAGGCAGTATAGAAACGTCTATAAAAAAATTCTAGCCACACACCCAGCAATCACTCCCAGAATTTTGCCAAACGCAGGGTTTAGGCTCGAAGCGTGCAAGGGGTTAACTGCTGGGGAGGCTGGGAATTCTCCCAATACTCCTGCTGGAACTAAAGATCCTGGAGATAACTTCTGCTTCTCTGCTCATGGTCAAACAGATCACCACACTTGGGAACAGGAAGGAATTTTACCCGATGGTCAGATCATCATGGACTGAGGGTGTTTTGCCTTCCTTGCAGAAGAAAGCATGGTCCTTGATTTTCTCAAGTGTATTTTAACAAACTACTTCCTGTCCTTACAGCAGAATGACATTAACAGTGCCCTTGTCCCACTGCTTTACTTGCAGCAGTTTCAGGTGGTCTTAATGTTTTTGGTTACTGTACCTGGTAGCTGTGAGAGAAGGTTGTCTGGGCAGTTTTAAGAATAGGTTAGACATGCACTTGCATGAAATGGTTTAGGGAGATGATCCTGCCTTGAGCAAGGGGTTACACTAGATGACCTCCTGAAGTCCCTTCTAGACTTTTTTGTGATACTATTTGCAGCAATGCTCTTTCACATTTAAGTTTGGTGTATACCATACTGCAAATCTCAATGTTTTTGCTAATAACATTTTCAACACCATCTCTCTAAAGAGGAAATGGATGCTGTGCACTGGCTGAGATAAATGTCTAGCAACATAGATCATTTGGGAAAGTGCTTTGAGTCATGGTTTAAGCTATATGTGCACGTTTTAAAAACCTGAAATAACTGGGTTGATTTTACGGAATGCTCCTGTGGTTTGTGTATGCATCTGTGCAGGTTTTATCTTAGGAACCAGTTGATGAAATAACAAAATTTAGACCACCAAACTCTACCATGCTTCAGTTGAGACGCAGATTCCAAGTCAAAAGAAGCACAGAAATTTCAGAATCCTTAGTGTTGATCTTCCAAACAAAAAGCACTGCTCAGCTTTAAGTATAACAGAGCTCACGTTCCACTATAACTAATTCAGCTTGAAGGAGTTGGCCACAATACTTCTATTTTTTGTTTTTAAATTCTCTCAATAGTTTTAATATCTCCCCATAACCTGGAGGCTAAACTATTCAAGTTCCTCTAGAACCCCAGATCAGTTAACTGCCCCCATCTCTCAGGAAGCAGAATTCTACATCTGCCAACATATCCTACAATTTCTGTCCAGGGAAGGGGTGGTTAGGGAGACAAGTAACTTTAAACTGTAGGACATTTCTATTTTCACTTAAACATGGTTTGGTAATAGGGATGGGGCTAGTCCAAAGTGCTTGGAACACTTAAAGTATTGTGGGCTGGTGCAACTGTTGTGGTAACTCATCTAATTCTTCTGTTACACAGGAAAGGCAATCATTAACACAGATTACTTTAGACCATTACTTTAGTTCTTATTCAGTTTGCATGCTCTCTCTATGGTAGTGTTTGTGCATGGACCAGCTTTTGACTGAGGACAACCACTATATGATTATCCTATTTCAGCTTTGTGAACAAGCCACAAAAGAAGTTTGGATTTTGCATTAGGCAATGCTCAGCCACAATTACAGTAGCCCCTGAGTGTTTATCACAAGAAGCACCTAACAAACTGGCTCATCCAGTAGGAGTTGGATTCTGATCTCAGTTACACAAATGGAAACAAATAGAATTTCCCCAGTGTTAAATAACAGAAGATTCAGGCCTAAAAGTTGGGCATTTGAAGCTTCTGGTCTTATGCCACCAATTTGATTGTATTCCTTTATGAGGGTCTCCAAGAGTACAAATTCATCTGAAAAATATAAAAGTACTGAAATGTTTCATTTTGAAATATACCAAAATGTTTATTTTAAGAGATAATGCCCCTCCCTGCCACTGCATTTGACCCAGAATTTTAATTTATCTTTTTCAATTGGAAATTTGGAAAATGTGCATTGGGCAAACTGAAATTTTTGGAGGGAGTGAGGGAGTAGATATCATAGGGTAGTAGAATTCTAAACACTCTGGGTCAATCTTAGCCCTAATTTTCCTTCTCCCCACCCCAAAAACCCCCCACAGCTGTAGTCAATATTTATATGTTAAGTGATTTGGGATTGGACAGACAAATCATATGATGCATATAGGGAGATGCCAGGGGCGTACCTCAGTAAGTGAGGAAACCACAACTCTGCTTACAGAGATGCATCCTAGGGATTCCAGGGGGCTCATGTCTCTAAGCAGAGAAAGCTGAGTAGGCACTCGTAGGGATTGGGGCACCTGATCCTGTGCAGAAATTCCCAGGGTGCACAGGATCAAGCTCCTCAAGCTCCAGAAGAATGCGTCACCCATTGTCCCACAGCATCAACAGGCACGACAATAGGTAATCTTTACTTATTTCAAACTGTAGATTAGTTGAATCCCACTCTGAACAAAAAGAACAAAAACTAGAGAAACGGAGCTAAGTAGCCACAGAAGAAATATTTATAGCTACTCTTCTGGCTATGTATGGAATTAATGTTGTTTTAAATTTATGGTACATCTAAATTTTAAAAAATTACAAGAGAATGTTCAGCAATGAGAAGTGAAGATGCAGTTTATTTCTTATAATCAGTCTTCTAGCCAGACTGATTTAGCTTTTACAGTGTTATCTTCTAGAGGAGAATAAAGGGATGAAGTGAAAAGAATAAGAATGTTACTAACCTGTGGGAAAAGGGAGTAAGTTGCATTGTCAATAGTGAAGGAGTATAAGAATTCCCCATCAAACCAGAGGTTCTTTCCCATGGGGGAATTGTGTTTTGTCATAGCAAAGAGATGACCAGGATCACAACAGTCTTCCAGCAGTTTCCTAATAAAAGCAACAAAAAGAGAGGAAGAATGTGTTAATTAGGACTCAGTGATTGGCTCCTCATTGAGAGACTTTTCATTTTCACTTGAAGTTCTAGCCAACTGATATTCCATACATCTTGTAATGTGGCTAAGTCAGGCCTGGTTACCATTAACTGTACTAACAACCAGCCAGAAAAAAGGAGATTTCTATGTTGCTGATACAACAGATAATGCACCCTAACAAAATATTCAGAACACAAGGTATTTAGAAATTCATATGCAAACCCAATTATTTCATGGTCATTCCTGCACTTCCAGATGAACAATTTTGATTTGCTTCAGGAAATCCTTAGATAATTTTTCCACAAGCTTTTCCTGGGTAAAATTTGATATTTATCGAAAAATATTTTTGTTTTTCAACTAGGTACAATGAATAAATAAAAAAACCCATCAGAGCTCTCTAAGAATCACAGACATCAAAATCAAATATATGAATTTTAAAACTAGGTTGTAAAGTACACAATGTTGTATTGTTTGTTACTAGAGATGAGCCTATAGAAACCCCCCAAAACTGTAGTTCCAACCATCAGTTCAGGTCCGAGACTAGACTGATCAGTTCGGGTCTGTTTCTTCTTCTTAGGAGGAAAATTGTTTGCTCCTCTACCTTGATTAAATTCTGTCTTGCAAAACTTCATTAAGTTGAAATTGTGCATGGCATTCTTCTCTTCTCTTCCCAAACTGTTGTCTCATTAAATACAGTTAAACAAAGATATTGTATTCCAGTCAAGAAGTGTCTAGATTTTTGTGAGGGAAAAATTGTTCCTATGAAATATTTAATCAGTCCTACATATGCTCTAAAGAATAATCCTATTCATGGAATTAGCTGAATGGCAGGAGTATTCATGTGAGTAAAGTTTCAGAACTAGTGCCACTGTCTTCAGTGCTCTAAGCAAGGATCACAGAACTGGGCCAGGTAGAAGTATGTGGGAGTAGTACCTGGGGAAGCAGAGTCAATAAGCAGAGAACCACTCTTCCAGTTCTTGCAGTGGAGCCAATAAGCAGAGAACCACTCTTCCAGTTCTATATATTGATTGAACTAAGTTTGACTGAACCTATGACTGGGGTTTGTGTGGGTGGGTATCGCTTTGGAAATATGAGTTCTGGACCTCAACAAGCTGAACAATTAATACTTGGAACTCTGGGAATTGGCAAAATTCTAGATAATCAATTGGGTTTTGATCATTTGATTTTAAATATACAACAAAAGTTGTGTTCTTATTTGTCCCCAAAAGCATTAGACTTCAAACCTTGACTGCTGCCACTAGCACCTGATAGAAAGGTTAGAGGTGGAAGGCACTATATGAACGTCAGCTGCTAGAGATATATGGCATATCAATTGTGAACAACTGATTTTCTGTCCAAAATGGGCTTTTATTCAAAACCTAAAATAATTCCCTAAAATGCTGACTTCATAAATTTCTAGGTTTGCAAAAAAGTTTATACCAAATCAAATTTTATCAAAAACCTGTTTTCAAAATTCTTCATTTACAAAAAAACTGCTGATTTTTAGTGAATGAAAAAAATGGTATAACTTTTAACAACTTTTTTAAAAAACATTTCAATTAAAATTAAAATGGGACCCTTTTGAACCCTTGTGAAAACGGATACTACAAAAGGTTTCATAATTAAAAATATTCTACTGAGTTCTAATAAGTAATTATTTCCTATTTCTACCTGGGATGCTTATTTCATAGTTTCATAGATATTAGGGGCTGGAAAGGACCTTACAGATCATCCGGTCCATCCCCCCTGCACTTGGGCAGGAAAGACTGCTAGGATCAGATGACCCCAGCAAGATGGGTGTAAAGACTTTTTTTGAAGATTGCCAGGGTGGATGACTATACCACCTGTACCAAACCCTCAGCACTTGACTTGTAAAGATGTTTTTCCTTATGTCAAACCTGAAGCTATCTTCAATCAGTTTGTGCCCATTATTTCTCGTCCTCCCCTGGGGGCCTTGGTGAATAGATGCCCCCCCTCCCCCCCCAGCCCTGATGTATGCCCCTGATATATTTATTTATTGATATTCATTCTGTTGTGCCTAAGGCACTAACATGAAGGCACCATAAAGCAGCCCATTGAAGAAAATGAAAGTACACAGGAAGAATGCTAAGTAATAGAGAATGAAGCATAGAAAGTAACTAGAGAAGGTGGATTGAATGCTGGAACAAGAGCAAGGGGCTATTCAATGAAAATGAAATGTAGAAAATTAAAAGAGGTAAAAGGAAATAAGTTGCATGTGGTGCATAAATAATATATGGAACTCATGGCCACACAATAATATTAAGACCAGGAGCAAGATTCCAAATAACAAAGGGAAATTTATAAGTATTTTAGCTCAGAACTAGATCCTCCCGCTCCAGGGCATAAGGAAACCTCTAGCTTATGAAAGTTAGGAAGAAATTTTCTTTGAGGCAGCTTATCCTATAACCCCCTACTCTAGGGTTTGCTTACACTGTCCTCAGAGACACAACACTAATATGATCTAGAATGGCAATTTCTATTCCTAGACATACTACTGGTTATGGTGAAAAATTTCTGATTTCCTTGTACTAAAGGAGGGATTTCATGTCATACCCATCCTGAAGCCCAAAATAAAACTTCCATCACAGATCTGCAGTGACTGGAAAGATTGAGATTCAAGAGTGGTTAAGAGACATCCAAAATCCCTCTCTGAAGCACTTTTTGCCACATAGTGAAGGGTACAGACAGACATTTGTCTGAAGTGCTAAAAATTTCTAAAAAGTTTGCAGTGCCACAAAAACCTGACAGGACAAGCATGTACAGTCATTCAATGCCTGGTGCTGAAAGCTGAAGAGCATGGCAAGAGTATATACTTCCAGCACCCCCACAGCCTCTGCCCACTCCCCCCTTACTGTCAGATGCTGCTCAAACTCTGTTCCCTGCCAGGTCACACAGCCATTGCCAGGCCATGCAGCAGCAGTGGCACTGCTGACTGTCTGGGCAGGGGATGGAGTTTCCCTGTACTCCATGCCCAGGAGGGAATCCAGTCCAAACTAGAGGCAAGCTTGACCTGACAGTACAGGGAAAAGGTGTTGGGGGGACGGGGGAGGGTTGGGGGGACAAAAGCTGTAGAGGGCAAGCAGAAAGGGAAGGTGAGGAAAAAGAGGCAAAAGGCTACTGTGGGTCTGACTGTGGCCGCAACCCAGGCTCAGGGACAGAGTCAGAGCTGCAGCAGGTGCCTCCCCACTATGCTCTGTAAGCAAATCTAAGATTAGTAAACTCATTTTTAAAATTAACTTCCGAGGGTGAGTGTTTTCCAAACAAAACAATATAGCACTGAACTTTCACTCCAACTGGGTTCACAGGTTGTAAGGACAAAAGGGATCATTGTGATGATCTACTCTGACCGCCTGTGTAACATAAGCTATACGACTTCCCCGAATTAATCCTTGTGTGAGAATCTCTTTCAGCAAAATGGCCAACCTTATTATAAAATTTTACAGCGATAAAGACTCCAACATAGACTTTGACTGGTTGTTCCAATGGTTAATTACCTTCACCGTTAAAAAAATATTATTTCACTATAAAACAAATTCTATGTACTTTAACATGCTTCTTTTCTGAACTTTATTCATTTTTTCTAGTTTCCTTATTGAGTTTAATTTCCTTTCCCTTTGCTGTGTAAAATTGCAAACACTATTTCTCTAGGAAGTATACCATATATGTATCTCATGTATAGGTAATGACTTCTCCATTCTTGCTTGGTATCCTCCTCGTTATACATCCAAGGACCTTATTAGCCCTTTAATAACAGCATCAAATGGGGAGCTCATGTTCAACTTAATATCCCAAGTTTTTAACAGAATCACTGGGTCCCAGTACAGAATCCTTCATCCTCTATACCCTGTATTTGTTTGCATTTACTAAAAATTCTACCATTTCTCTTTAGTAATGGATCATCATTAAAATTCCCTTTGTTCCTAATGCACTTAAAATCCCTCCTAATAGTCGTTAACTCTGCTATTTATTTTTCCTTACATTTGTTAAAATGGGAGTGTTTACATCCTGTGCTAACACTAGAACCAGGAGAATAATTTGCAACAAATAAATTTCCTTAATGCATGTAATCCTATTTTTCTGCTTATGTAATGTCCACATGTAGATTTCAGTTTCCCCTAATTTGCTGGAAATATATTTGAAAACCTTAGATTTATACACAGTTATAGCAATGTATCCCAGCTGAGGATCTTCCCCCCATCCTCATATGTATTTGGTACAAATATTCAAAATTCAAACCACAGTTTGTTATGTGACCAATCACAACTGATCCACATGGTATCAGTTCTCTTTTAATCTTTTCTAATCTTGAGGAAAGCCTGAAGGTTTTCAGACCTCTCATTGAGAGGTAGCAGCTTAGATAAAGACAAAATTAATAGAATTAGGATTCTGGGCTATGCAGACCAGAGGTATTTTCCCATTAAATGTCAAAATAGTGTAAATGTTATAGTCCAGGCACAAAGTTACAATTTAGTTTTCTTTCTACTTACATGTAGTCCTATAGAATGTGGTCTGGTTTTAGGCTGGCTCATTTAATTGTCTTTGTTCTAGTACCCTACTATGGGCTTTTGGTTGCGAAGTACCCCCACTCCCAAGTAGTATCAAGATGATACAAAATATAAAGCACTTACAGTACAAATAGTCAAGCATATTGCTGTTCTGAAAGCACTGCAGGCAAAACATTCTCTGTTAAAAATTTAGGAACACTCTGAACTATTTTTTGGAAAAAAAATGCAGGCTGAGCTAAAACTAAGACACTTGCAAAAGTAACAAATATATGGACATGTCACATGAAATTAAGAAAGTACAGCTTTGCAAAAATTAATTTCTGAAAATTTGGTTAAACTGTAATTCTCAGAGCTTAAGGAAAAAGTCTAACTGGAATGCATTAGAATTCATGAAGCAGAATATAGAAATGACCCAACATATTTCACAGCCAAGCTTGCTAGAATGGGACATTTTATGAAACATAAAGCCACTGCTAGCTTTTCCCCAAATGTTATTATTATTATTAATAAAAATAATAATAATAATGTTAAATGTCAGTCCTCAGTACCTACTAAAGCAATTCATGATGAACAGATTTCAAAGCATTTGATAGCAGTATGTCACATTTCTCTCTCTGTTAGAGATCAGAAGGATTTAAAATTGCAGACGGAATCAGTCACGGTACTGAATCCTAGTTATACCCATTTAACCAAACTCAGTAATGTAACCAGGGGTGGGTAAGCAACACACCAAATTTAGAAGAAGTACCAGAACAGCAGCCCTGTGCTAAGTACAGACAGTCAAAAAGCCCGAGGATGAATCAATTCAGTCTTTGCAGGTTGGTCTAAGCTGCAGAGATTGAACCAAGAAGCAAATGAACATTCCCTTTTGATTCACGAAATGCAACCACATGCCTGCAGTGGCTCAAGCCAGAAGCTGAGGGGTGCTAGAGCACACCTCCCAGCCTGCCAGCCACTGCCAAAGGGAAGGGACTGAAGCTCCAAGGCTTCCCCACCTCAGGCAGGAATTTACCATGGAGAAGAGTGTGAAAGATAGGGTTAGATTCTCCCTACTTACACTGTACCTCTGCTGTCTACATTGGCTGGAAGTGGTGATCCCTATAGGAAAGAAGAAATGGATACCAGGCTGTCAGTGGGCTTTGCATGTGGGGCACAGTCCCTTCCAAGCTTTCTCCCCCATAATCCTGCCCCCCCTCGCTCCCTCCCTACCTCCAGCAAGGAAAAGTCTGGCAGCAGATACTGGCATTTCCCCTAGGTGGTCCCCAGCTGGGATTTCCACCCCCACCTCTTTGTCACCCATCCATCACTGCTCCAGAGGGGCAGGGTCAACCCTGTTCTCTGGAGCAGACAGCCCAGCCCAGCCCAGGGCTGCAAAGCATGATTTAACTTGAACCAGGAAGGGGTCTGGGACAGAAGTTTCATAAACTGGTTTGACCTAAACCAGTGAAGTCTGATTACTACATTCAACCAGGTTTATCTTAAACCAGTTTCAGCCATTTTGAAACTGGTTTATATGCAGTGAACTTCTGTTCTGTTACAGGTTTTAACCAGTTTCTGATCACTTAACCAATTTAGGTGTAACTTCTGTCCCTAGCCCTAGTAATCCATGCAGTATTAGCAGCCTGCACCTGGGGAGCCTACACAGTGCCAGCAGCAGCACCTGGGATCAGATAAGACTTTCCAGTGCTAAACACACTTGTCCCTCTACTGCACAATACAACTCTTACCCTCTCCCCCTGGTCTTCAGTGCTCAGCATTCTGCAGCTCTGGCTAATAGGTCCAGGGCACTAAAACTCCTAATTACAATTGTATCCTCAGCTGTAAGCACACCTGCCTCAGAGAAAGATGGAAAGGCCAGAAGTGCCTGCTCAAGGGAGGGAATTCCTCTGCTCAAGCTAAGGAATAAAGCTAGGTGAAACTTCAGTCAAATCTATTTTTGGTGAAAACAATGCAGATTTGAGAACTCTTAAAATGGTCCACTAACTTGTTTTTATTTCACTCAGCTGTTAGCAAAAAAGTCATTATGTTCAAAATGTCTGAAATGTTCAAAACAGCATGTTTCCATTTTTTTATTGGAAATGGCTTTTCATTAAGAAAGGCCCTCCAGTTGTGTTCCTGAAGAAATAGCAGAAAGCTCAGAATAAAACCAAAATGCTTTGTTTGACTGGCTATGATTTTGTTGCTGCTGTTTTAAATAGTAGAAAATGTTCAGAGCTAGCTGTAACATGGAGCCTCTAGCCCCTGGTACTTTAAGAGTAGGTGAAGGTAGTATTCATTATGTGGCTTGCAACATTTGCTGGCAGCTGAACTGGGGACAGCTGCAAAGGGGCAGGCAACAGAAGGGAGTTAGGAGTCATAACTCCAAGGAAATAATATGCTGCCAACCATTTACATGGAGCAAGCAGGAATAGGATTGAGCACCAAACTCCAGGCAGCTATTTAAGTAGTGGCTGTGGCAGAGCTGGGGAGGCTAATGAAAAATTAGACCCAGTTAAGAAGTTAGAAATCATGTAGCTGGAAAAGGGATGGAGCCAGGGCTCTGGAACATGAGAGGTATTCAGGCTCTGGATATGGAGAGAGAGATTACTTTCCTGAAACTGCTGCAGAGCCACCCTTGTCAGCATTGGAAAAGGAGCACTGGGAGTGAGAGCTATCTTGGGAGTAACCCAGAAAGAACTGGGACTGCTTGGCTGGTGCTAGCCAGCACCCAAGAAAACCTAAGCTATCTATGGAAGTGGGGAAAACCTCTGGGAAAGACAAACTCCAGACTATATGTGAGAGAGGAAAGGCAAACCTCAGGATCCAGTGAAGCACTGATTAACAACTGTACAGTCTAGGAATTAAAAATCCAGTTGTTCACACAACTCTGCCTAGCCATTCCAAGTATCCAGTGTAGAACACCTTTGTCCTCCTCTGTACTGTAATCCCAAGATCATCTTGGACCAATACAAATAGTCCTTACTACTTTAAAGTCACTGGAGGCTCAAATCTTGCTTATTTCATCTTGAGGGTACACTATTTGGGGACTGAGCTAACTTTGTCCAGTTTCCTAGGTTTGTGGAACCATGTTATGATGGAGAACAGATGATTCTTTTTCACTATATCATCATGGAGAGATTTGGATTCAAAGCAAATTTACCACTCATAATTTCTGAGGGCTCCTATACAGAAGATTGACAGCATTTATGAGTTTCCCAACACAAATCCACCAATAAGCATCAACTGATCCTAAAGGACCATCTCTTAAGATGAAACAGTACTTCAGTTCTTAGACTCTGGACCTTCCAAAAAAAACCCTGCAAAAAAACTCATTAGTTTATGGCCCAGGTCCAGGTTTGTCTTTTAAGCTGAATGTCATCTACTGAAAAAAAGAGCTGTATTTAAGGAGGCAGGCCTCTTCTGTGAACTGTGTTCTCTTTATTCAAAATAGTAAACAGATTAATAAACCTTTCCACTGGTCTAAACACAGACAAGATCTCTGCTACCCTAAATACTTTCATTCACTTCTGCTGTTCCTGAATTTAGAAATCTCACAGTACAACTGCATCCAGAAACTGTAAAGAAGAACAAGACTTGAATTTAACATAAGGTATCTTTTTTACTGACAAAGTTGTTAAAAAACAAAAACAAAACGAGAACAACCCCAGCTTGTCTCTTGATGCTTATACCAAGTGTGCAAGGCTGCCTACTAGAAAAAATAGATGATCTTGTGTCTACCATCCCACCATATTTATCTTGATACATGTAATCTGAGCAAATGTGATCAGGAAGTCACTGTAATAACCAGTGTGAAACAATAAGCAGTATGAAAACAATTCCAGGTTGCAACTGTGCTGCAAGCCCACTCCCCCCCACCCCCAAATCTGCCCCTGGCCCCAGGTGCCACAACGGAATAGGGGAAGCCTCTTTTCCCCCAATCCCTCTTCTCCTGCACTTCCTATCTCTAGCCCCACTAGAAAGTAGAAGCAATGTGAGCATGCATCAGTGAGCAAATGGCATGTTGGGAAATGTAGTTCTGCCCAAAAGCAGTGGGTAGCAGCAGCTGGAGTTTGCTGGTGGTGGGGAAGGGGGTAGGGAAAAAGGGAAACCCCTTTTTTCCACTGAAAACATGTTTCCAGGGGTTGCCTGTTTGACGTGCATGTTGGTGGCAAAAAAGAGATGACATCAGCCCTCAGCAGAAGCAACCTTCAGTCACCACCTGCTGCCAGAGTTTGCATTCAGAGCCCTGCAAGTAAGGTGTAGGGGAAGAAAGAGGACTACCTTAGGTGTGGTCTTCACCAGTAACACCTTTGCCTAGCATCATGGTCTCCTGAACGCATGGTGTTCAATTTTGCCTCAAGATTCTCTTCAGAGGATCTATCTGCATTGGATAAAAGGGCATATCTACTCATTCCTGGACTTCATGCTGCAGAACTTGCACAAAATGGCGTCTTCACTAAACCAGCTTCCAGAAATGTCAGTCTCTCTTGCTACGCTATATGGTACACTACACAGACCAGGAGTGTCAAACTCACCCTGAGCAACAGACCAGGTCCGCAGGGCCAGCAGCATCTACAGCTGGACCATATTTTGGTTGCATTGTGAATCCAGGGACAGGCAGCCGTACAGGGTTGCATTTGAGCAGCAGCATAGAGCTGGGGGGGCTTCTGGTCATGGTCATGTCCATCAGAGGCAAGAGACCCTGAAGTCTGAAGCAGGCCATGTGTCTCCAACTGCCAACGGACCAGATCAAGCCCATAGGCCACGTATCTGACATCTTGTTATAGATACACTCTGTAAGTAACCTAATGCTACTGTTTCAAAGATCCACTGACTTGACTCTCACTGCAGCTGTGGGAGGTTAAGGAATGTTACTGCTTGAACTGGTATCTTGGAAAACAGGAACATGGGGTAGAGGTTTTGTTGGAGTGAGGTGAAATTAAGGAATAAATTGTTGCCTCCCAAAACATCAGGACAATGAGCCAGCACTGACATGGGAGTCAGAAAAAAAAAGTATATAACATTGTCCTACTACAGGAAGGGAATTGCTAGCTTTCACTTATTTTTCAGTCCTTTTTACCAGGTGGGGCTTCAAATAAAGAACTCTTCAGTCATGAAAATGGAGAAGCTTACTGCAAGTGTGTGCATTTTCCAACATCAATAAGAAATTAAACAGAAACCAAACAAAGATGAAACAAAATAAAATACTCAAAACATTTAACTGAAAACAGAATAAAGTAGCCAATGAACTGAGGGAACTGAGTTTATAACTGAGTTTATTTAGTCTGGAGAAGACAGACTGAGGGGGGGATTTAACAATAGTCTTTAACTACCTGAAGGGGGGTTTGAAAGAGGATGACGCTAGACTGTTCTCAGTGGTGACAGATGACAGAACAAGGAGCAATGGTCTCAAGCTGCAAACGAAGTTTAGGTTAGATATTAGGAAAAACTTTCTCACTGGGAGGATAGTAAAACACTGGAGCAGGTTACCCAGAGAGATTGTGGAGTCTCCATTCTTGGAGATTTTTAAGACCTAGATAGACAAAACCTTGGCTGGGATAATATAGCTGGGGATGGTCCTGCTTTGAGCAGGGGGATGAATTAGATCTCCTTAGGTCCCTTCCAAACCTTAATTTTTATGATTCTATGAATGAACTTGCTAATTCACTCAAGAAAAATGTTTCACTAAAAAATTAATTGGAAGTGCTACATCTTTGCAGTTGGCAAATAATATTTTTCTTTGAAATAGCAGATTCACCAAAAAAATTTAAGTGGCTGTAATCAAATGTAATTGGTAATATTTGAGAGCATGACACAAGCAAGAGATAGGAGAAGTCAGTGATCTACAATACTGTGATTTCTCCAAATGCTTCTGTATTTCAGCTTACCGACTCTGCTAAAAGCAAATAGTACAGAAGTGTGGTCCACAAAAATGCTCCTGTGCTCTGAGACAGAACTCTTTGAGCTCAGTAGAAGTCATCCCATTGGTTTCTGGGGGTCAGATTTAAAACTAATTGAAGAAAATGCATCTAGCCAAAGAGAGGCTTTTTCTCAGTAGCATCTTAAAGTATGTGAAAAACAAATGTTATTCACTGGGGCAGGGAAACAGGGAGGAGAGAGAACCCTTCTAGGAGAAAGCTAACTATTCTTTCACTGCATCTGCAAAGGCAAAGTTATTAGGCAATTGGTAGATCTTATACATTTATTTTGCATAAGAAAATGTTAAATTATTTTGTTACCATTACATAACATGTTCCCATGGGCATAAACAACTGTGCCCATACTGGGAGGAGAAAATTAATCCATCAAATACTTAGGGCAAGGCTGTCCAACTGATGGCCCACAGGCTGCAAGCAGCGCCGGTGAAGCCACTTCTTTCACTGCAGTGTGGTAGGGTAGGGCATGGGGTGCATTCCCTGCCAGCACAGCTCCTCTGACTGGAGGCAGGGGACTGTGTACAGCCTGTGCAGCCCATGTGATCAGAGGTAGGGGTTCACATACAGCCTGTGCAGCAGGGGATTGGGTGGAGGACCCACATGTTGCCAGAACAGCCTTTGTGGCTAGGGACAATCCTAGGAGTGCCCATTCAATGTGTATCCCCCAGACACACCAAAATTGGGCAGTCCTGGTTTAGGGATTGCATTAATAAACTAATCACTGAGTTTGGAACAGAAGCTTAGTTATTTGGCCAAGTGGAAATGCTTAGTCAAAAAGCAAAATTACCCATTAAGGTATTACCTTTTTAAACAACAGCTAAATAAACAGCATGCAAATTTGAAAACATACATATACTTACAAATACTTTGCCTTCTGTTTCTTAGTTCATCAATGCCTGTAATCTGTAAATCATCAAAACTGTTCTCGTGTGAAAGTAAAAATAACATACTAGCTGAATCAGGATTGTCCCATTTTGGATCAAAGCCATGCTTTAATGCAATGTAGATAACTTAAACTATGATTGTTCACAGTATGGATTGCTGGTACCATCAAAATCATCAACTTCATCAGTTTGGAAAAAGCAGTCCTCCGTTTGGCTAAGTCACTGATTCTCAACAAGGATACGATGTCACCCTTGAGATGCTCTCTCACAATGTTAGCACTGTAGGGTGTGCAAACATAATTCACAAGCTAAACTCATGATTTCAAAAAGGAATTCATAGTGTTAAAAAACCCCACATTCTAACCTGTTGTGGTCCAAGTTCTTTGAAACAGAAAAATTGTGCTATTATTTTTCATAGTCAAAAACTGAGTGAAAAAGTAAGAGCTGACATTTTTGAGAGGTGCCTTGAGTCCAAAAAGGTTTACAAGCAGACTTAAAAGATCTTTCTGTATGCTGACAGCTGGCATGCAACAATGAAAATCAGTTACACATCCCTGGTACTGAACTGTTATCTATTTAATAAGGGATACTAAAAACAACCCTGGTGCTCATCTCAGTTACACTAATGTAAATCAGGAGTAACTCTACTTAAATCAATAGGGTGAGACCAATGTAAAACCAGTGCCGGAGTAAAAAGATTGAGACGCTCGGATATTTAGCTCTGAAGCATTTGAGACTTGGTTCACAAAAGGCCTCAAAGTCCACTGAATTCATGGAAAGTCTCCCACTGACTTTAGCTATCTCCTAATCATGGAGATCATTTGGGATGCTTTGATTAACCATCCCAGTATACATGACAACAGCTTGCTTACAAGTGCAAGGTACTGCATCTAGGGAACCAACAACACACCTATAGGCTGGGTAACACCCTTCTTGTCAACACGGTGGCAGAAAGGGATCTTGGAGTCATTGTTGACTCCAGGATGAACATAAACCGCCAATGCGAGGAAGCAGTCAGTAAGGCTAACCACACCTTGTCACGCATCTACAGATTCATCACAAGCAGGTCCAGGGAGGTGATCCTTCCCCTCTACGTGGCATTGGTCAGGCCACCGTTGGAGTACTGCGTCCAGTTCTGGGTGCCGCACTTCAAGAGGTATGTGTCTATCACTGACAGGGTCCAGAGAAGTGCCACTCGCATGGTCAAGGGGCAGCAAAGAGAGGCTAATGGGCCTGAACCTACTCAGCCTCCACAAGAAAAGGCTGAGACAGGATCTGGTGGCCATTTACAAACTCACTGGGGGGACCAATGGGAATTGGGGGAAGCTCTGTTCCCCTGGGCATCACCTGGGTATACTAGGAATAATGGCCACAAATTGTTAGAGAGAAGGTTCAGGCATTACTTTACAGTTAGGGCTGCCAGGCTCTGGAATAGGCTCCCAAGTGAGGTGGTACGCTCTCCTACTGTGGGGACCTTCAAGAGGAGTCTGGACAGATATTTGGCTGGGCTGATATGATCCCGTCACCTGATCCTGCCTGGGGCAGGGGGCCAGACCTGATGATCTGTTTAGGTCCCTTCTGCCCTAAGTGCTTCCCTGGTTGTTCTCCCATCTAAAAATCAAGTCCAAGGATATTGATTGTAAGGGCCCTACCAGAAGATCTCTTTCTTCATTCAAGCTTTCATTTAAGGGGGAATTTCACAGAGTTTAATTCCTTTAGTGGGAACATAAACATTAGCATCCTGGAGGAGTTGACGTTCTGCCAGTTTGGCTGTCTATTAATTTATGATGCTTTGAAACTGATGTACAAGCACCTAGAGGCTACAATAAACATGCATTATTAATGCATTCATTTATTCCAATTTCAAATACATTAAGGTCTAGGTAGAATGCAGAGAATTAAGGGGAAAAAAAGGCCGTGGTTGAATAAAGAAGTACATCAATAAAACTACAGGGGAACTTAAATCTTAGATCTCCTGAGGGAACACAAAATGTTAGCAGATATGAGTGATGGCTCCATTGTGACCATGGGTATAAATGTCTTGGAACAACCCCTGCACCACCAATGCACTCTGGGAAAAGCCAAAGCAAAAAAAGAAAAATAAATCTTTTTTAAAAAGTAATGTTCTCCAAAGAAGAAAAATATTAAAATAGAGAAAACAAAAGTAATCTTCATGTAAAAGTGAGAGCGGATGGCTCCAGACAGAATCCATGGCTAAGGGTTCTGTTCTTAAATGATAAGTGAATGCATACCTTAGGCCCCCTCTATGCATCTTATCTATTTCACAATTACCTTGTTAACTGCACAATAAATTTAGACTGACTACATGTGCAAGTTAACTATCCCACTTTAAAAAGCTCTAACCAGCTATACAGTTATTGCTTAAAAATATGTAATAACTTTATAGCTGGTTTCTATCCAGCTTTAATCTCCACATGTAGGCAGTTTGCAAAGGGACCACAGCTGCTGAAATCTCCCAGGTGCTAGGGAGCACAATGCACCCCCTCCCCTCCCCCCCAGCTGGGAGATAGCAGCCAATGCGGTCTCCCAGCTGCAGGGGTGTGGGGGTGCTCCATGCATCAAGCTGCCCCTACACTGACAATAATGCAGAACTGGATCTAATGCATGATCCCACAATAGCTCTTCCTGCCATGCACATGTCCCATGGCAGGAGGAGCAATTGTGCGGATCACACATTAGATCCAATCATATCTTTACCTGCACATGAAGAGGGGGCCTTAGAGACACTAGTTTTGAACCATAGCTAGCAGAATTCCCCCTCCACATCAACTGACCAAACATATAAGGCCACGTATTTCTTATGGGGTACCTCGCATTGATTCCCCAGACCTGAGGCAACGTTAAGAATTTCAGTGTATAATCAGAGAACATAAATATGGCTACCCAGAGCAGGAGTTTAAATAGAATGGAAGACAATACTATAAACTAATAATATAGATGTATCTTTCTCAAACTTCCAAAATTATCCTGATTTCACAGGCCTCTCACACATTCTCTAAGGACGCTTAAATAGTCCCAAATCACAATCCAGGCTTCGTAGGATGAGGAGACAGTAAAAACCCCTTGTCTTACCATATCATATATTTATAACATAAGGTCACAGAGCCCCATACAGGTTTTTGTCCTTACCTTGTAATCCATTGGGATAAAAATAATTACTAATATCCTGAAGTATCTCAGGACAGTGCATCTCAGAAGGACTGATCTAATCTAAATAGGTTACTACATTGCACTCCTCATAGTTGTATCCAAGCACCTTTCAGTATTGCATGAATTCTGTTACCCATAGCAACAAAATAGCTTTCCTGTGAATAAACCTGAATTATGTATTAAGGTTTATACATTTGGATCTGAATTCCTGGGGTAAAAGCAATATATTCACCTTTACCTCCTTCATCTAACTCAATGACCTTCATGTACAAGAGACCTGTTTGTCTCTAATTACACCAATTACTACATGCTGCGCCTCCTAACTAGCCTCACAGAGATGCTTGTTCCAGTTCTGTGAAATGACTTTTCTGTGGCTATTGGAAATACAACTGTGTATTGCAGAGAATGCATTTTTTAGATTTTCATTCCCCCCTAGCTTTCCTTGTATTAAGATATAAGAGTTTTAGATTTCTTAGTTCTATTTATGCTAAAACACCTAGAGATAGGACTTGGTGCAGCACAGATACTAAAATGTGAATTGTTGCTGTTTAGATGGCTGCCTGGTAAGCTACATTAATGCAGAACATGCTACCTTGTAATGCCTAAGGGAGTATCATCATGGAGCATTATGAAATGCTAAATAAAAACCTAACCTGAAGTGTTTGGCATAAACATCACAGGAAGCTACCTTTGCTTGGAGGATCCCTGAAGTCCAACATTTAATTAGTTGGCATGCTCTAATTTGAACAGACCATCTGTAACCTAAAAGACATCTGAATTAAACACTGCAATAGGGACTTTTAAAGGAACGAAGATGCATTCATAAATCAATATCCCTATCACCTGCAATTTCGAGCAAAATGGTAAATTCTGAACCCAAGGACAGGTAGAGTCTCCCCACTAGTGGAAATATGTTTCTTCCATACAAGTGGAAAAAAGGATAGGATCAGGGTGTCTGCTCAAGGGCTGGGCAGCAATTTCACAGTCTGGAGTCCCAGATCAACAGCATCTCTGCATACAACAGGGTTAGATAGTAAATGTACGACTGCTCGTGTTTTATCTTTTGTTTCTGTCTCACGCAGGGCATTCACCAAGAGGACAGGAAGCTGCTTGGTCTGGTTGGGCTGTTTTAAAGATCCTGACTGCACTGGAAGAACACCCTATGCACACACTCTTGCTCTGGGTGTCAAATCTCAGAAACAAGGCAATGCAGCTACCTTAGAGAAATGCTGAGCACTCCTTGGAGGTGCTCCATCTTGGATATGCTTACCAGTATGCATTCAGTGGCAACCTAAGGCTGTGCTTTCAGAAGCAGCACAGAGGCTATGTAGATAAACCCTTGGTCTGCATAGTAGACCTTTACCTGGCGAGTTAGGCCTGTGGAGGAAGATTCTTCTTCGTCCCCATCCATCCTCTCACTCACAAGTGCCTATGCTTCTTGTCCAGTGACTCAGGGAGGAGACAATTGAGCAAATCCTGTCTTCCTCTAGCCCACATTCAGATTATGGATTAGAGCTCACCCTTACTGAGATGACCCTATCTGCTGCTTCAGCATGGCTGGTGGATACTGTTGACAATCGCCTGGAATATATCAGGTTTGGGGGAGAGAGTAACCTGCAAGCTACTTTCACCTGCTTTGGGAGAAACCAACTCATTTTTGTCATTCAAAATCTATAGTGTCCAGAAGATCCAGAAGCTGTGGACTCTCCATGACTAGAGATGCTCAAGAAGAGGTTGGGTAGCCACTGGTCAGGGAGGATCTAGATGTACTTATGTATGCCCATATTCTACTATGTGTATATTCCATGCTTCTGGGCTTTGCTGAGTGCCAGGACGGAA
>NW_005842236.1:1282073-1284334 GCF_000455745.1 Alligator sinensis
GCTGTGTGTCAAGGTTTTTAAAGACTTCTTCAGAGACATTGGGTGTTGGCAGCAGCCAAGGGTGGGGATTAGGACCTGGGTGTACCAAGGGTCTGGCTGGATTTAAACCCAGAGGTTCCTGGCTAACGGGTTTTTCTCCTCTGCTCAGGGTCAGAACAATCACCATATTAGAGTCAATAGTGAAATATTCGCATAAGGGGTTACATCACACACAATACATTTGCATAAAACATTTCATATAATAAAGACCAGTACTAGGCAGCTTACAACACTCTCCCAATACAATAATAGAGGCACAGGGTTACCCCAGGGATCCCAACAACATAGAGGGAAAAGAATAGAATGCAACTGTGGCACACGGCTGTGCCCAACGAAGAAATGACAACACAGAGGGGAACCCTGTCACCCTATAGAGCACCCTTGACTCCGCTCAGGCTGCTTAGCTGGCAGGGCCCTAACCTAGGGATTTCCCCCTGGCAAGCCAGAGCCCTGGACTCCTATCTTTGCTCCAGGGCAAATTATCCCCCTCCTGTCAAGGCCTTCCCCTCCACTGCCCACAGCATGGTGGGCCCTCCTCCCCTGCGGGGATCCCTTGCCCAGGGGGCACACACAACTCCTTGCAGCCTGACAGGGCTTGACTCGTCTCCAAGGGGGTGAGGCGTCTCCCCTCTCTGGGAAGAGGCCCCAGCTGCCTCATGCAGATCTCCCAGCCTGTCAGCCCGCTCTCCACCCCGTGCACCAATGGCCCTGTATCCTGCCTCATGCAGGGTTGGAGACCCACACTGCCTTGTTCAGCTGCCACAGTCTTATTGGCTCCTGAATCCTCTGTGCACCATTCTGTGCATCAGGCTCTCCAGTTCTGTGCACCGGTCCATGCCCCGAAGACTTCTGACCCTGCCCTGTGCAGAGTTGGAGACCCGCACCACCTCGTGCAGCTGCCAGGGTCCTGTCCACTCCTGGACTCTCCATGCACAGACCTGTGCACCGTCATCGTGGCTCTCTCTGTGGTGGGGCTGTATTGCAGCTGCTTGCTGCTCCCATCCGGCGAAGATGTCTTCTGGGAGCTCCTGGGGCAATTGCTCTGCTTCGCTGCTCAGCTACACCAGCCCTTCATCAGCCCTCTTCGTTGTCCCTCGTCAAAGCCACCTGTGTGCTGGGCATGCTGGCTTTTTATTCCTTTTGGAGGCTCTGCCCCCCAGATTGAGAATGGACCAATTAGGGAGCTTGAGGGATTAGTGCCCTTTCAGGTCCTCTTTCTCACCTCACCCCTGGGTCAGGGTGGGGCTGCCTTCTTCCTGCCATTCCATTGGAGCTGGGGGGCAAAAAAGGCACCAGTCACAGAGCTCAAGTGCCTATATACTAATGCTAGGAGCATGGGGAACAAGCAGGATGAACTGGCACTCCTGCTTGCAGAAAACACCTACGATTTAGTAGGGCTAACTGAAACCTGGTGGGATTCTTCCCACGACTGGGCGGTACATATTGAGGGTTATAGGCTGTACAGAAAGGACAGGGTGGGGAAGAAAGGGGGAGGGGTTGCACTCTATGTCAATGAGCAATATACTTCGACCCTTATCAAGACAGAATCGAAGGAGGAGAAAGTAGAAGGTTTGTGGGTTAAGTTAAATGGGGGGCAAGGAGAAAGGGATGGTGGGAGGGGTCTGCTACAGACCCCCACACCAAGGGGAAGAACTAGATTCGGGGCTCCTGAGGCAGCTCTCAGAGACCATAAAAACTAAGGAGGCGGTAGTCATGGGGGACCTAAACTACCCAGACATCTGCTGGGAGATGCAGACGGCAAAGTCCCACCGTTCACGCACATTCCTATCCTGCGTACAGGACCTCCACCTGACACAGGAGGTACACGGTCCCACTAGGGGGAATGCCTTACTGGACCTGGTATTGGCAACGGGGGATGATATGGTAGGGGACCTACAGATTGGTAGTCACCTGGGGGACAGTGATCACCAAATAACAGAATTCATCATAAGACGTTGAGTGGGTAAGGTAACTAGTACGGTGAAAGTGCTAGACTTAGTCTCATTGATTTCAATGAGTTCAGGCAATTAGTCAAGGACGCACTGCACAGTAGGAGTTTTGAAGAGATGGGAGCCCAGGAAGGGTGGCTGTACCTTAAGGAAATGATCCTTCGGGCACAGAGGGAGACGATCCCGATGTGAGGAAAAAGAGGGAAAGGGGCCAGGAGGCTTCCTTGGCTGACCAGAGAAATCCAGGGCAGCCTGCGGACTAAAAGGGGAGCA
>NW_005842236.1:1285744-1329746 GCF_000455745.1 Alligator sinensis
AAGAGGGATGCGGATAGCCTGGAGAGGGTCCAGAGAAGGGCCACTCATATGGTTAAGGGCCTACAATCCAAGCCTTACGAGGAGAGACTAGAGAAACTGGATCTATTCAGCCTCTGCAAGAGAAGGTTGAGAGGCGACCTTGTGGCTGCCTATAAGTTCATCACGGGGGCACAGAAGGAAATTGGTGAGGTTTTATTCACCAAGGCGCCCCTGGGGGTTACAAGAAATAATGGCCACAAGCTAGCAGAGAGCAGATTTAGATTGGACATTAGGAAGAACTTCTTCACAGTTAGAGTGGCCAAGGTCTGGAATGGGCTCCCAAGGGAGGTGGTGCTCTCCCCTACCCTGGGGGTCTTCAAGAGGAGGTTAGATGGGCATCTGGCTGGGGTCATCTGAACCCAGCACTCTTCTGCCTATGCAGAGGGTCGGACTCGATCTATTGAGGTCCCTCTCAACCCTAGCATCTATGAATCTATTAATCTATTCCCTGATTGGTGGAAAAGAGAAACTGCCTCCACCAATGGGAACCCAAGCCCTTTGGGCTCAAGCTAACAATCCAGGCTGCCAGCGAGCCTGACAGCCAGCCTGCCACAAAGTCTTGTCTAAAACAGAGTAACTAGCTCAGAAGAAGTCTATTACATCCTGTATCAATATCAACCCCCAGAGCAAGCTAAAGGTAGATCAGGGAATCATTTAAACTGTAGGGAATGTAGCAAGATAGATCCAAGCCTTGTGACTTAACTACTAGGCAACATTCAATCAGAGAATGACAAAACAGGGCAACAAATGTTAGTGTTTTATCTACCTTAATGCCAACTATATGGACATTTTTCTCTGCCCTTGCTCTCAAGTAGGACAAGTATCAGAGGCAGCCAGAGTTGACTGAACATGACTCCATACATTTTAGCACTCAGCTCATTGAAGTCACTGCTTTAACAAAAATCACAAGAGTCAGTAGACACACCGGTTCCAATAATGTGGCATGGAACTCTTCTATCCTTTTCCCAGTTCTACCTGCTTACTTTCAGCATCCTCCTGCATCTCCCTTCCATGGATTGCTGAGCCTGGACACTAAGGGCCTTGTCACACTGTAATTTTGGACAGCTCCTGGAGTTCTTAACTCCTGAACTGTCTGAACATTAACACCTTAAAGTGGTTATAAGCACTCATTATGTGGCTCAAAGTTACGCCGCTCCAGGGCAGGATTATGTCTGATCCACACTATCCAGCTTCTGTTTCATTAAGGTATGGCCACTCCTCAAAGATGTGCCACCCAAGTTGGAAGTCCTCCAGTATCCCAGGATCTCTCACACCCCTGCCCATAGACCAGAGATAGAAGCTTGTCCCAGCCCATCAATCCTCTAGTGGCAACTCACAGCTACAGCTCCTAGTCCTGCCTATGGTCACCAGGCCTCTAGTGGCACATCACAGCTGTGCAGGCAGAGAAGAGTCAGAGGAGGTTTCTAGACTAAGGGTGTGACTGCTCCAAACTTTAAGATAGCATTAACACCAATTAACATTTGTGCAGCTCACAGCCCTTAATTACCAGAATGGAGTAATGACAACTGAGAGTCAGTTTACCTAAATGATCTCTTTCCAATGAATCGCCTAATTGCTTTCTTCCCTTAATTGATTCTTATAACTCAGCTGGTCATTTAATTGTTACCTCCTCTAATCATTTTGCCCAAGTGATCTGCTTCTTACTTGCCAAAGTTATTGATTTTTCCAAAACTGATCTATTGTTAATTGATTCCATGATTAATTGATTTGCCACATTAACTCACACTATTCCTAATCCTGATCTTTCTTTACCTGACCCGAAGTATCAGTCCAGTGCTTCTCAAGGTTATTATCTGTTCTCGCCCTCTATTTCCTGATCTCCCATCTCCCCCACTATTGCTCCCTCTGTCTTGACCCACACTACCTCTCCTTGCTGTTGGTGCCATCTTCTTTCTTACACAACAGCTTTGGCCAGCAATAAGTGTATCACAGTTCCTGTTTCACCAGTTCTACCCGGCTCCCTTTCCATAGCCCTCTCAACCCATAAAACAGGGTGCTCTTTCTTTATCTTTCCCTCTTCTGTCTAGAATGTTCATTCCCACTTCACAAGGCTTTCATCAATCATTCCTTTCATCCAGGAGTGCTAAAAAAGAAAAATCCAGTTACTGGGTTTTTAACCAAATGAAAATGCGTGTGGAAAATGGATACTTTACTTGAAAGAAGCCAGAGAAAGAGAGAAAGTAGTAAACAAGATAGTTTATATGGGATATGACTTTGGTGAGGAAGGAGCAAGCATTTGTTCATTTAGGTTAGGAGTCCATGGGTGTAGACAGATGTAACAGTTGTATCTACAGTATATCAAATGATACTCATATAAGCTAGTGACCTACTGAACCTGTGACTTCATGATTTTCATGGAAATTGCGATTTTGGGCAGGCCCTGTGAAAAATGTGGGGCCTGAAAAAAATCACTCACCAAAAATAAAATGCTGGCTCACTTTGGAACATAATGCATAATTATGGTGGATTAAGTTTAGCACCTGTGGGCGCTTTTACATGTGCTCTCAGGGTGGTGGGGGGTGGTGCTTTAATTAGAGTGGCTCCAGGAGCCACTCTAATGAAAGCACTGCTACATCTCCTGTATTGGCGTACCTGCGCTTAAAAATGGCAGTGGGGATGCTTGAACTAAAGCTCATTCAACAAGCTTCAGTTCAAGTGCCCCTGCCACCTTCCTTAAGTGCAGAGAAGCTGATACATGAGGCACAAAAGGTTGTTGGAGCATGACAACTGCTACACTCCAGCAGACTCAATTAATTAAGCCTGCTCCAACACACTGGAATTCTGGCAGGTCAGAGCAGCCTTGGCATTTGTATATATGTGCCCTGTAATTACAGGTACTAACTTAATGTGCCATAATTGGTGCTACTGTGTAGTAGCACAAGCACATCCTTTTCCATAACTCTAATGTGCACAGTAGACTAATTGTACTGTGCATTAGTGAATTAGCACAGTTTTTGCTGGCCATGCCAATGCACAGTAGAATCAGTCTACTGGGCCTTTAGCATCTTGTATAGATGTGCCCTGTGTGGATCTAAAATACCCAAACTTCAGTGAAGCATTTTCTACAATGCCATGTGGAAAATTAAAAATCCAACTAGAAAATGTGGGGATTAGTGCAAGAACTGTGGAGTAGGAAATGAACTAATAAAAGAAGCCTCAGACTGGAGGGCGTTTACTAGTGCAGTTTTTCAAGAACTTGGCTTAGGACCAATTTTATTCCATATGGTAACCAATCCCCATAGAACAAAAGCTATGAGTGTGCTTTTGAACAACAGCTCATTGGATGACCATAGTCTTCCAATGCAATGAAGCCATTAATAAAGCAAATAAAATCTATGATCTATCGGACAAGGTATTTTCCACAAGAATAAGTGGATATAAAATGAGCAGGAATACATTTAGGCTGGAAATTAGGTGAAGATTTCTACTCAGAGTAGGCAATGTTCTGGAACAACTGTCCAATGGGAATAGTGGAGACAAGAAACCTAACTAGCTTTAAAAAGAGTTTCATTAGTTGATAGCACATCCCTTCTAGTCATATGTGTTTGTGTGTTGGGGAATGGAGTCCCAACCCCTTATCAAATCCTCTAGGTAAAAAGAGGTGGCAGTATGTTACGGGTAGGCAAACAGTGGCAGGTGTGCCAGACAGTGACATGCGGAGGCATTTTGCTTGGCATGCACACCCCAAGGAAGGGGCCAGGACTGCGCTGCCTCAAGGATCAGACCCCTCACTGCTCTCCTATCACCCACCCCTGACATGCCAACATCTTATAAGTCAAGGTTGCAGGTGTTTTTGGCACTCTACCCAAATACGGTGCTGACCCTTGCAATACGTTATGAGTGAAATCTAATTGCTGTGACATTTCCAGACAACATACATATCACAATCAATAAGCACAAGATATATAGAGAGAATTAAAAATGTTATTTTAAAAGAATCAGTAATTCATAACTATATCATTTCAACCTTCTAAAAAGCCGCACTTCCATCAGTGCTCTAATTGCCCAGTTGAATCCCTACCAAACCAGTGAGTACTTGACCACTCAGAGAAGTGCTGCCTGTGCCCCAACAGGCTGATCAAAAGAAAAGAAAAAAATATCCGCACCTAGAATCTATTTTCTAATAACAATTTTGAAAGAAAATTAAAAATTCACTTTTTTCATGAAAATTAAAATGGATTTCAATTTAAGAGGAAAGAAACATTGATTCTCAGTTCTATAGAGTAGTTATGCTTTCTTTTCCTTGCCTCCTACTTTAGAAATACCCAACATATTTTCTTTAAAATCAAAGGCTTTGCTTTTAAATCAGAAACTTAGACTATTTCAATAGAAAATACTACTACTACTACTACTACTACTACTACTAACAACAACAACAACAATAAATTTAAAAAACCCAGATAACAACATTTAAGAAGGGTTTTTTCTACTTCTGAACAATGCAACATTCCATTTATTACTATTATGGGCATAAAGGTTTACTAATAAGGCTACTAGGATTATCTGGGAGAAAGAAAAGTTAAAGCAGCATACACCTTTAAAAAAATCTGTGATCTGTTTCCAGATAATAAATTATCAGAAAGAGAAGCAAAATAAGTTAAGTACATTTTGTCTTACCGTTTCATTTACATATCTTTTACAATATGGACATTATTTTGTAATGCATCTCAACAAAAATTCAGACAATATACTGCATATATGTGGTCTGATGCCTCCCACCAGCATGAATGCATACTGTTAATTCCATGGCAGGAAACAGATGTGACAAGGATTAGAAAGTGCTCTGCTAAACTCAGTAAAACTATTTAAATTGTTAATATGCTCTGGTACCTGGCTGCAATTTTCTGGATTAGTTCCCAGCAGTAGTGCATTCTGGGAGATTTCTCAAAGTCACCAGTACATTTTGAAGCAAAGTAGTTGAACATTTTCAAGCTTGTTTTCATTTACTTTGGAACTGAAACTGTTCAAAATGAAATGATTAAACTATAACAATTTATTGAATTTGTTGAAAGACAGTCCTAACCAGTTATTAAACCATTTTAAAACATCTGCGGACTGTACGGGGCATTTAATGTAGAAAACCAAAGAGCCGTACAGGCTTTTTATTGTCTTTTTTTAATTTCTATAGTAAGCCAAGACAGAGTGTTTAAGCAAAAAGCCACAAAGGACACATGCAGGAAGTCTATAATGGAAACATCTCTAAGACTGAATTATGAAGCCAACAGTCAGGTGGAATTTGCCACTGTCTAAGGCTTTTTGGGCAATGGGCTGAGCTATGGCTTCAACTGAAAGCATCTGAAAGGCATAGCTTTAGTCCTGTCACAGGGCAGACAGACCTTACCACTAGAGAGCCAGCACCACTTCCATTATCAGTCACCTAAGCATCGGCATAAAAAATAAGGATGATTCCATTAACTTCAGTGGAAAACAGTGGGTTTACACCAAAAGGAGCAAGAGCAGAATTCATAAGCAAGTAATGAAACTTAACTTACAGCATTTTACCTTCAAGCTAATCTGTTTTTTCCAGAGAAAAAACAAAATAGGCACACAATAGAAACAAAAATAACTGCAAACGTAAACAGACACACACCTCTCTGGCTGTGTATTTAGCAAGTTCACATATGAACACTTTCACTTACAGCAGTTGATTTGATAAGTGAAGCACAACTTAGATTCTCAAAAACAGTTGATTTTATCTGGGCCATTTCGTAAGGAATGTCTGACAAAAGTGTACTGTCTGATTCAAATGCAGTGATTGCTGAAGAAAATGGCTTGAGACTATTCAGGGAGTTCTGCAGCTGAACCCAGAAGACATCCTCATCAAGTACAGTGTTCCTTACACTTCTGGCTACTTTAAGATCCTCAATTATTACTGTTTCTTGAAGAGCTTCTTTGTTTTTTAGTAAACTTTCAAATGAGATCACCACTCCACCCCATTTAGTTTAACTACAGAGTTTGTGTCACTATTTTATTCTTTGCATTCTTTTCTTCCTGCTTCTTCTTAAAGATGGCAGCTAAAATATGAGTGACTTTTACATGTTTTATAACTTATTTTGCTCTTCTACAGATCTTCTGCAGTGTCCAACTTCATGCTGCCCTTATGAAGCAAGTTTAGCCCATGGGCCTATTGCAGTAATAGGTGTATATTTATCCATTATGATCTCCCATGCTGCTTTTATGTTATTTGTATTGTCAGTCAGCAAAGCAAACACTTTACCACCCCAAAACTTCTGTAGGACTTCACATATGTTACTACTGATATTCTCTGCAGTATGCCTGTTCTCTCCTGTTTCAATGCTTCTGTAAAAAAATGATTGAGATGTTATCACAAAGTTTATGATTCCTTCTCCCTGCACATTTGTCCATCCATCTGTAAGTACTGCAAGACACAGTGCTTCGTTGATGTTTCCTTGCACAGACTGCATTACACATTCATATTATGACTCTAAAAGAGGCTTGCTCAAAGAATGTGTGCTGGGCAAACGGTATGATGGTCCTAGTAATTTAAAAGCTTCCTGCCAGTATGCATTTTCAGTTACTGACAATGGCATCTCAGAAGAATATGCTGCTCTTGCAAGAGCTTGGTCAACTTTTTCCTGATCTTCAGGTGTCATCTTGTCTACAAATGAAGCTATTGAGAGTATTTTGTATACAGTTAGTTGCAATATTTGGTTACTTGAGGATGTTGATTGGGCAACCCTCTGTGATGCTGATGTTATAGAAAAAGCAGCAGTAGAAGGAATTCTGGATCGAGAACGTTGGGAAGAGCTACTTGCACTTTCATCATCATGATCCACCATCTCCTCACTTATACTTTAAGTCTGAAGGACACTTCTTACATACAAGAATGTGTTTGGTCATCCTGGTAGCATTTGGAAATGCATACAGGCAACCCCACGCTTAGCACTCTTAATTGGTTCCGAAAAAAATGAGCGCTAAGCAAAACTCGTTTCCCCATAGGGTTTAATGTAAACAAATATAATTGGTTCTGCACCACATGCTGGCCCTGGCCCTGCGCTCCTGCCGGCCCTGGCCCTGCTGCTCCCAGCAAAGCACTGCGCGGGCTCTGCCAGGGAAGGCATTGGCTCCTCCCGACCTCATGGTTCCGCCACCACAATGGCACACCCACTGGTCACCAGCACACCTGTGCATGGCCCCAGCCACCCCAGCCACCCTGCCTGCAGGGCCTGAGTCAGGGACCCACCTGCCCAGGGATTAACGGCAAGAAGGAAGTGGGGCTCCAGCCAGCACAGGGGGAAGCTCAGGGTGGTGTCCGCGCCCCTCGGGTGAGTGCATACCCAGAACAGAATGGGTCACAGGCTGCAGCCTAGGGATGGGGGGCTCTGCGGGCTTGGCCCCACTGTGGCCTGGGGTGGGGGACACTGCACACATGTACTTGAACAATGGCTTGCACCAGCCCAGGCCCCACACTCCTACCAGTCCTGGCCTCAAGCCCCACGCTCCTGCCGCCCTGCCAGCCCAGGCCCCGAGTGCCAGCCCAGACCCTGTGCTCATGCCCCCTGCCCACCCCTTCTCGCCACCACTGCTTCTCCTCCCCACCCACCAGCCACTCCAGCACCACATGCCAGAGCAGACCTCAGGCTCCTGCCATCCCACCCTGGATCCTGCCGGCTTGGGCTCTATGCTTATGATGCCCGGCCCCCTGCCCACCCCTTCTCACTGCCTCTCCTCCCTGCCCGCTCCAGCCCCATGTGCCAGAGCAGACCTCAGGCTCCTGCCACCCCACCCTGGGCCCCACCAGCTGCTGCTCACTGATTCACTTGATAACAACACCACTGCCGCTGCCACCACAAATTTAGTAATGGATGGAAGAGAGGCCTCCCCAGAGTTAACTGTGAACAACTTCCCTGCCCTGCAGGTCTCACTTCACTGCTAAGGTTGGGTGATTTGTCACAAAACATCATATTAATAGGAATTCAATTATGAATTACATAGGTTATGAAACTATACTAATGCAGCTAAAATATAGTTTAATATACTGAATTCAGATAAATTTAAACTCTTACCTTTCAATAAAGAAGTATACTTTCTTTCAGCTCTTTTGTGCTGCTTCTGTACTTCTGTGGATCTCAAGGTCACAGGGCCAGGAGGAGGCAGGTTCCTTCCAACTCCAAAACCTTTAGACTTGTTCTGTCTCCTCTCCTGAGACTTTTGAGCAAGCAGGGCAATAAGCTCCTTGTTTCTAATCTCTACAGGAATGAATGGATGCTGCTGCCAGTGTACACTCCCAGTCCTTTGAGGCCTAGTCAGAAGGATAGGAGCAGATCCACCAACCTCTAGATCAAAAGTCAACAATAGAAGAAGTCCACAAGCAAAGAAGGCACTGAATCCTTCTTCCTTCTCTTGTGAAAATGGCAGTGCCCCTTAAGAGCAGAAATGCATCTTGAACTGTTGTATTTGAGAATTGTACTGAACTGCTTGTCCTCGGTGTACAGGAAATGATCTGATACTATAGACAGTCTAACATAAAAGTCTTCCTATTACACAGTTATTAGAAAACATTTTTGAGGAGTAAAAGGTAGTGATATATGAACACCTTGTCTTAAACAGTTTATTCATCATCCTAAAAGAAAATATTTCAAAAGAGGTTTTTTTTAATTTTTCCAAAAATTTTCAATTTTTCCAATTTTGGGGGGGGGGGGGGGAAGTCCTTGGAAAAAAACTTTTTCTTCCAAATTTTTCTGTTTTTTTTCCTGGCCTTCACATCTCTAAGAAAGGGAATGGAAAACAAAACCAGAAACCACCATCATACCACTCTATAAATCCACAGTATGCCCACATCTTGAATACTGTGTGTAGTTCTGGTCTCTGCATCTCAAAAAGGTTGTAGTAGAATCACCAGTCTATAATCATCAAGTATGAGCAAGTTGATTCCTCTTTGATTACTATAGTTTTAACTAGCCAGTGTCCATCTTGCCAAATTCGCATCTTGTAAAATCTTAGTTTTTTAACTGTGGAAGTAGCCTTGCTCCAGGTTTAATTCTACATCTGGTTGTACTTTCCCAGTTTTTCCACACTAAATTGCAGACTCATTTGTCATCCTTCAGGGAGTCAAGTTTTTATACACCTGTTGTAGAGGAGTTCCACAGGTTACTTTCCACATTATAGTGGTGTAGCTCTGAGGTTGAGTACTGCCAAATAAGGATCTTCACCTTCGTCCTCTGCTTTTTTAAGCAGGTTCTTCACAATGCATACGCCACATTCTGCCAATCAACTGCAGGTATTTGGGACTGGATGTCTAATGACAAAAGTCATGCAACTGAGTAAAGTCTTGAAATTCCCTATTCCTGAACTGCAGTCCAACAATAGTAATTACAGTTCTTGGAATTCCATGGACTGCAAAGGCAGATTTAATATGCCTGACAACTGTTGCTGCTATAGTATCTTGAAGCATTACTACTTCTGGTAAATTAGTAGCCCAATATTAATTATAGAGACCATATGCCTTGATTTGGCCAGGACAGTCCTGGATTTCATAGGCCATCCTGGCACCCTGGCTGATTGGCTAAAATTGAAGCAAAAGTCCCACCTAAATGTGCTTGGTCTGGCTCCTCCTGAGCAGTCGCTGGAGGTTGGGGGGCAGGTTGGGCTGAGCACTGCTTCTCTTGCCTGGGGTGGTAACCGGCCAGAGCAGGCCAGGCCAGGCCAGGGGAGGAGGCTATAGCCAGGGCTCAGGCACCTGTGTGGGGTGAGCTGGGATGGCTGCCCACTGCTGAGGCACAGGCTGCACGTGGTAGCCCTGAGCAAGCTGCTGGCAGCAGTGGGGAGCAGGCTGGCAGAGCCCAGGGGAGCCACACAGGGGATGCTCCCACCTGGGTCCAGCATCTGCGCATGGGGGATGGAGCCTGGTAGTGGGCCTCTGCTCTGTCCTGTCCCACCCTACTCTGCCATCAGAGATCTGGGACAGTAAGGTGCTCCTGGGAACCACAGGGTCAGGGGACAGTGTATGTGTGGTGGGGGATCTTGGGCACACCACAGCTCCTGCCCTCCCTGGATGCTGAGAAGCCCCTGCCAGCCCTACCTGGGCTCAGCTACCCCCTGCACCCTGGCTCAGAGCTGTGTCTGTGCAGAGCTGCCCTTGGAGCAGGCAGGTGGGCACCCCCAGCCTTTCCCATCCCCATTCAATACATCCCAGGGCAGCTCCAGCCCTGTCAGGTCTGGGCTGTGCACAAGCCGCCCCTTCCCTGGAAGAGATTCTGTGGCCCAGGAGCCATCTGCAGCGAGCTCAAGGTCAGGATGTGTCACTAGGGCCAAGTCCTGGGCAGGTCCCTCAAGGGCAATCAAATCAAAGCAGAGTTGCTAGCTTCCCTCCCTTGAGCCCCAAGCAGTAGCAGTAGGCAGCGGGCACATGCTTCCATGATTGGGACTACAAACAGCCCAGGATGGCTGTGCCCCAGCAGGCTGCATTGGGTTCAGTCCCTCCGGGGCTCCCAACCAGCTGCCCGCACTACCCCCCACCAACCCTGCTCTGCTGCTCTCTACCAGCTTGTGCACCTGTGAGATGCCAACCGTTCTGCAGCGAGTATCCTGTGTTCTGCCCCAGCACCACAAGGCAGAGGCCAAGCCCCTGCAAGTCACTGCAACGCATATTGCTTTCTGGACACAGCCTGGTGGCCCTGGAGACTTCAGAAGGGCTCAGCCCCTGCCTGCCTTGCTCCCTGAAGTACCAACAGCTCCTTCCCGCAGGCAGAGAGAGAGAGAGAGAAAGAGAGAGAGAGAGAGGGAGTGGGTGTGTGTTGTCCCCTGTCCCAAATTCCCTTACCCCACCCCTCCCAGATTTCCTTCAAAATAATATAGTCACCCTAAGGATAATAAGTTGGTCATGTCTTCCACAACTGAACAGGTCAATTCCAACCTTGTCCCATGGAATAGCAAAATGCTCATGAGGTATGGTTAGTCCTTTTTGCTAGGCATCTCTGTACTTCTGCCATGTTTCACAACCCCTCTTCAATGTCGCCATTCATCCATGGCCAAAAGACATTTCTGGCTCTGCTTTTTGATTTGATTGTTCTCAGATGTCCTTCATACATTCATTCCAAAATTTTCTCTTTCATCACTTATAGGAATTACAACCTATAGGGTACCTGTGTACCCTCTAAGACAGAGCTTTCCAAACTTTTCATGTTGGTGACACACTTTTTAGACATGCATCATTTCGCGACACAGTAATTCAGTTCCTGGGGAGGGGCCAAGGGAAGCAGACGCGAGTAAGGGAGCTCCGCAGTGCCCTTCCGCAAAATTTTCTGCATTTCGCGCGACACACCTACACACTGCCGCCGACACACTAATGTGTCGCGGCACACAGTTTGGAAAGCTCTGCTCTAAGAGTACACCTGAGATCACTGAGAGTTCATTTTTATACTGAGAATTTGCAGGCAGGAAATGGTGACATTTTTCCCCTTTTACTTATTGCTTGTATCACCATTTGCAATGTTTCATCTTTAGCTCTTTCCATCAGCAGTTCATTCCAAATGCTTGGAGATACATTGCATGATGCTTTAATCATATTCACATGTATGATTACAGTTTGCTCTGGATCATCAGATTGTGGACTGTTTGACAGAGAGTATACTTTTGAAAGCATGTCTGCCATCACTAAGTGGCATCCAGGTCGGAACTCCAGTGTCATATCACATTTCTACAATTTCAAAAGTAGTCACTGCATCCCTGGTAAGTACATCTCCAAGTCCTTTTTTTTAATATGTCAATACGTGGTTTGTGATCTGTTTCTACAGTAAGTCATGGAATCTTCTACATCCATAAGCCTGGCCAAGGGTCTCTTTTTCAAGTTGTGCATATCATTTTTCTGCAGCTGTCATAACCCTAAATGCATGAGACTAGTAACCAATCAGACCCATGATGTTGTAATAGTACTGCTCCCAACCCCTCTTGTAAGGGCATCTGTGGAAAGTTTGATGTTTTATAATGGGCCAAAGAATTTTAGCACTGGGGCTGATGTCAATATGTGTTTTTGATCTTAAATTCACTTTCATGTTCTGGCATCCAGGCCCATTCCATACCCTTGTGGAGAAGATGCCTTAAGTGAGCTCTGTAAGCCATGTAGTTGGGAATAAACTTTCTCACATAATTCAATATTTTTAGCAATCTTAGAATTCTGTTTTTGTCTTTAGGTTTTGCATGTTCAGTATTGCCTAAACCTTTGAGTTGTACAGTAATATTCCCTTTGAGGTCAGTTGCTGGCCCAAATATGTCACGTGTCCAAAACTAACATTTGTCCTTATTCAGTTTAAGATTATTAGCTCTTTCAATATCCAGTACTTTTCTCAGTTGTCCTTCATGTTCAATGGCACTACTGCCCCATATTATTATGTCATCAATACAGACCTTCAAAACTGTCAGTTCCTCTAGGATGTGAATCATTGTGCAGTGAAGTACTTCTGGGGGCTAAGCACATCCCCAAAGGTAGTCTTAGGAAGCAGAATCTTCCAAATGGAGTTTTGAAAGTGCAGATCTTAGAGCTTTCAGTGTCCAAAGGGATCTGCCAAAATTCTACTGATGCATCTAATTTGCTGAATAGCTTTTCTTAGTCTTTTGCTTAAGGTATGTGGGAGTTTTTGTATGGCATGTATCACTGGTTATGCATCTTTTCTTAACCACGTTTTATATGTTACTGGGAGGCTATTAGTATATTCAAATTAGGTTCAGTGCCATTTTTCAACCACTCTATGGTATACATCCTCTTAATAAGAACAAGTACCTCACCTGTGTACAAGACTAAAACTGGTTGCTTTGCTGTGTATATCACTGTGAACTCTTGTTCTGTTGTTTTATTTCTGTATACCAGTGTAAGGGTGCATACTCCCTGCACTGTAGTGGTCCCTCTATTATAGTCTAGCACAGACACGTTAGATTATCTAGGGTCATAGGGTCAGTCATAGAGACACTTCTATGATTGCATTTACTTGTGCCCCAGTTTCCATCTTGTAGGTAATCTGTAAGTGCCATTTGTCTAAAGTTTAATTAGCCAATCTTTTGAGCTTTGGGGTTCTTTTTTGAATCATGCTTAAGAATAGCTCTTCCTTCCCACTTGAGTCTGTGTGCACTTACTGTAAATATAAGCACTATCCTGCTGTGGAGTAAAAAACTCCACAGCAGCGCACATGTAGATGCTGGAGGGGCTGTCTGGGGTACAAGAGTACTTCAGTGCACGGAATGCCTGCTGGTTTTAGCCCTGTGCTAAAGCACCCTCATGCCCCAGACAGCCCCTCCGCAGCATGTTGAGCTGGGGGAAGCAGCCCCAAGCTGGTAGGCTGATCCTTAGGACCTCCTACCAGAGCCTGCAGGCTGTATCTTTAACACCCATGCTCTAAAACATCCACTCCTGCCACTGTCAGAGACAGGATACTGGGCTTGATGGGCCATTCATCTGGCCCTGTATGGCATTTCTTATGTTCACTGTAAGGAAAATATTTTACCCAGATTTCTTTTGCTTCTCTTTTCTTCTCCAACTCACTTCCACTGTGCAATTCCTCAATTTAAAGGGAAAAAAAATAAAAGCATGCAACCAATTAGGATGTAGATTGTTATATTCACCATGCCAAATGAAGCATTCAAAGAACCTGAGTCTGGCCCCAAAATCATGGCACTAGCATAACACTCTTCATTTTTAAAACAATACATTTTAGATATGTTTGCCTTTTTTAACACTTAATTGCATTTTCAAGCTTTTCACTGAAGCTATAAGGAGTAGAACACTGCTATTTTAGAAAATGAAAGCTAAGAAAGTCACGTATTCACAACCCTAGGAACTGGGCAAATATCAAGAGAACTGCAAAAATAAGCATGATAATCTTCCCCAAGTAAGGAGTGGTAGGTAGCCAAAGGTGCCACAGGGTAGCTACAATGAACATAGCAGTACTGGCTGTTGTGCTGCTGGTGGCAGCAGCATGCCAGCTGCAGCAGCAACTATTTTTGCACCCTCCCCACCACCCTGTTACACTAGGTATGTAGTTGCACTGCTTGCAGAGCAAGCCTGAGAATAAATAGTGAATGAATTCAGTCACTACCCATACTGGGGGATACCAGTTGATGGCCTTCCACTAGATAGGGGATCTCCATTTAGAGGGGTGGGTCTCTGTTATATCTTTATATTTTAGTTCCCTTTTAAGTTGTTTTGGTCTTCTTGTCACTCTCCTGTTTTAAATTATTCTTGTTCTTTTTGCAAGCCACCCTGAGTCTTTGTTGGCAAGGGCAGCATATAAAGCCAATAAAAAAATTACTAAATAACCATACTGTCAACTCAGGTCCCAATATACCAAACCTCAGTTTGCTTCATAACTGAGTCTGAACAGAGTCCAGGCATTGCCCCTGGCATATAGTATCTAGGTATGCTCTGAAAGCAGCAGCTAAAGGCTTCATTCCAACTGCCTCTCCCCTAGGCCTAACGCAGACTCTTCAGAGTCCCCAGTTGCTTAAATGCAGCCTTTTCCTGAGAAGTGGGGAGGGGAGCTTTGGACAGGTTAGGAGAGCTTTCTGGACAATGAGCCCCCACTCTGCTGCTATTACTGCAACTGTAATCTGAGCAAGGCCAATAAGGGGAGTTAGGAGACTGGCAATCTCCTCTCTCCCTTCCCCTTACAGGCACCTGAGTAGGAGCCATGACAATATGGCAATCCAGTAAAGGCCATGGCAATATGGCAATCTAGAAAGTTTTTGGACAGTGCTGGGGACAACTTCCTGGTGCAAGTGTTGAGAAGGCCAGCTAGCAACTGTACTCATCTTGACCTGTCGCTTATAAACAGGGAAGAATTGATGGGGAATGTAGTAATAGATGGCAATTTGGTCAGCAGTGACCTTAAGATGATTGAGTTCGGGATTCTAAGGAAAGGAAGGAAGAAGAGCAGTAGAATAAGGACCCTGGACTTCAGAAAAGCAGACTTCAACTCACTAAAGCAAACTGATGAGCAGGATCCCCTGGGATGTTAGACTGAGGGGGAGAGGAGTCCAGCAGAGCTGGCTGTACTTTAAAAAAACCTTACTAAGGCTATGGGAACAAATCATCCTGATGCACAGGATGACTAGCAAATATGGCAGAATACCAGCTTGGCTTAGCAGGGAACTCTTCAGTAAACTAAACCACAAAAAGGAAGCAGATAAGTAGTGGAAATGTGGGCAAACTACAAGGTAGGAGTATAAAAGAATTGCTCAGGTGTGCAGGGAAGACATCAAGAATGCCAAAGCACAACTGGAGTAGCAGCTAGCAAGGGATGTGAAGGATAACAAGAAGGGTTTCCATAAGTCTGTCAGCAACAAGAGGAAAATCAGGGAAACTATGGGTCCCTTAATGAATGCGGGAGGCAACCTAGTGACAGATGATATGGCTAAAGTATTCAATGCCTTTTTTACTTTAGTCTTCACAGGCAAGGTCAGCTACCAGACAACTGCACCTGGCAGCACAGGTTGGGGAGAAAGTGAGCAAGTTACAGTGATGAAAGAACAGGCTAGGGAATATTTAGAAATCTGGATGTGTATAAGTCCATGGGGCCAGATGCAATGCACCCAAGGTGGCTGAGGAAGTTAGCCAATGAGATAGCAGAACTGCTGGCCACTACATTTGAAAACTCATGGTGATAAGAGGTCCCAGATGATTAGAAAAAGGGCAAATACAGTGCCCATCTTAAGAAAGGAAAGAAGGAGGATTCAGGGAACTATAGACTAGTCGTCTTCATCTGGAAAAATCATGGAGCAGGTCCTCAAGAATTCCATTTCTAAGCACTTGGAATAGAAGAAGATGATTTGGAACAGTCAGCATGGATTCACCAAGAACACATCATGCTTGAAGAACCTGATTGCTTTCTATGACAAGATAACTGACTCTGTGGATGCGGGGAGAACAGTGGATATACTTTGACTTTAGCAAGGCTTTTTATAAGGTCTCCCACAACTTTCTTGCAAGCAAGCCAAGGAAGTATGGGTTGGATGAAAAGACTGTAAGGTGGATAGAAAGCTGGCTGGATCATTGGGCTCAAAGGGTAGTAATCCATGGCTCAATGTCTAGCTGACAGTCAGTATCAAGTGGAGTGCCCATGGGGTTGGTCCTGGTACTGGTTTTATTCAATATCTTCATCAATGATCTGGAAGATGGGATGGAGTGCACCCTCAGCAAGTTTCCAGATGACACCATGAATAGTAGATACACTGGAGACTGGGGCTAGGATTTAGAGACCTAGACAAATTAGAGTATTGGACCAAAAGAAATCTCATGAAGTTCAATAAGGGCAAGTGCAAAGTCCTGCATTTAGAGTGGGACAATCCCACGTACCAGGTACAGACTGGGGACTGGGTGGCTAAGTAGCAGTTCTGCAAAAAAGGACCTGGGGTTACAGTCAGCTGAATACAGGCCAACAGTGTGCTCTTATTGCAAAGAAGACTAACAGCATACTGGGCTAATTGCATTAGTAGGAGAATTACCAGCAGATTAAGGGAAGTGATTCTTCCCTTCTATTTGGCACTGGTAAGGCCACATCTGGAGTACTGTGTCCAGTTTTGGGGCCCCCACTATATAAAGGAAGCGGACAAATTGATGAGTCCAGCAGAGGGCAACAAAAATGGTTAGCAGGTTGGGGTACATGGCTTATGAGAAGAGGCTGAGGGAACTGGGCTTATTTAGTCTGAAGAAGAAAAGACTGAGGTGGGGTTTAATAAGAGCCTTCAACTACCTGAAGGAGGGTTCCAAAGAGAATGGAGCTAGACTGCTCTAAGTGGTAGCACATAACAAAACAAGGAGCAATGATCTCAAGTTGCAGCAAGGGAAGTTTAAGTTACATATTAGGAAAGACTCTCACAAGGATGGTAGTAAAGCATTGGAACATGTTGCCTAGAGGGGTTGTGGAATCTCCATCCTTGGAGGTTTATAAGATCCAGCTAGACAAAGCCTTGGCTAGGATGACATAGTTGGTGGGATGGTCCTGCTTTGAGCACAAGGTTGGATAGGTGACCTCCTGAGGTCCCTTCCAACCCTAATTGTCTATGATTCTACAATTCTATGAATATAGCCGTAAGCAAATAACAATATTTCCACCCTGCATTTCTAATTTGTCTCTCATTTGATAGCTTTCCCCACCCATAACCAGTGCTCTGAAGATTTGCAGCTCCATGCCATGCAGGCATTTAGCTAGTTCATGGACCCCACATAAAGGACCTTTTGTAGCTGTGGTTTTTTAAGCTAATAATAATGCCAAACTGTTCAAGGGATAAACACATAACTTTTAAATATAAGTTAATGATAGTACAAGAAACAATGCTACATGTTTATACATGCAAAGACAATTGTATATGTAAAGATCCTTCAAAAGCAGATAGGTGTTTTTGTGTAATGAATCTGGCAAAGGCAGGCATCTTATCTAAATTGTGTAGTTTCATAGTGCTTAGGGTCGGAAGGGACCTGAACAGATCATCAGGTCTGACCCCTGGCCCTGGGTAGGAATGGTCATATCACCCCAGCCAAATCATATCACCCCAGCCAAATATCTGTCTAGACTCGTCTTGAAGATCCCCAATGTAGGAGAGAGTACCACCTCACTTGGGAGCCCATTCCAGAGCCTGGCAGCCCTAACTGTAAAGTAATGCCTCCTGATGTCTAGCCTGAACCTTCTCTCTAACAACTTGTGGCCGTTATTCCTAGTAACCCCAGGTGGTGCCCAGAAGAACATAGCTTCCCCCAGTTTCTGCTGGTCCCCCGTGGTGAGTTTATAAAAAGCCACCAAATCCCCTCTCAGCCTTTTCTTGTGGAGGCTGAATAGGTTCAGGCCCTTTAGCCTGTCTTCATAGGGCCGGCCTTGCTGCTCCTTGACCATGAGAGTGGCACTTCTCTGGACCCTCTCAATGCTAGACACATACCTCTTGAAGTGCAGCACCCAGAACTGGACACAGTACTCCAACGGTGGCCTGACCGCATATAGGGGAAGGATCACCTCTCTGGACCTGCTTGTGTAGGAATATACAGACACTTGAATTCTGGATAAAGCTTGGGATGAATCAGTAAAAATATTATCTTATCAAGGCTTTAAAATGTGTTAGAAAACCCTAATATATTCCCATCACCTCCACTTTTGGGACAGGAAAAAAGGAAGCATGCAGAAGTTAAATGAGTTATTTACAGTCACATGGAAAGTCTGTTTCCAAAGAGGAAATAATATCCTAAAAGACACTATTAAATATTGTGTCTCCCTTTTGCAGGTCCGAGTCCGAGGGCAGCCGTGATAGCCCCTGATGGCTGTGCGGCTCCTGCCCAGCTCTGACTAATATTGCCCTACCTTGATTGCTCGCCTACCATGTCTTGATCCTGTTAAATAGTGAATAAGGGAGGCTATCCACGGGCCTTAGAGAGAGCTCCAGTCTAAGTAAATCTTCAACAGGGGTCCCCAACAGCCCATTAGTTTCAACTATGCACTCAGGTTCAATAGGCTCTCTCAGCCTGACCATGCCTCTGCAAGGCATCTCTAGCCTTAAAGTCTAATTGCATGGCTCCATTCAACCCTTACACCATGTCCCAAGCCTCACAGGTGTTACTGTACCATCCCATTGTATTGCAGGAGTTTTTGCCTTGTCAGCCTCCTCCCCTCTTGCTCTTGCTGGGCCCAGCAATGGCCCCCTGGACCTCCTGTGGCCCCTCCTGGGCCCTGGCCCTGCTCTTGGGCCAGTTGAGATCACCAGGCTCACTGGATCTGGCAGTCCCCAGCTACAGTCCCTCCTGGACCTTGATCCACTCCCAAGCTCCTGGACCCTTGTGGTCTCCCCAGGCAGCTCCTGAGCTCTCGGTTCTCTGAGTATGCCTTAAGCCACCCTCAGTAGGGTGGTTACCAGTGTAACCTGAATACAAAGCCTATCAGTCCTCTGGCATGCACTCCCTCAAAACTCTCCCTGGGTTAAACACAAAGCAAAGCCACTTGCTTGATCACAATCTCCTCTCTGCCCCAGGCAACTTCCTCTGTTCCCAAGCCAGCAGAGCTTCTTACCCAGTTTCAGTCTGTTCAGGAGCCTTGCTGCTCTGCCTCCAGGAGCTCCTACCTTCAAGCTTTTCTGGGCTGGACTGCCAGCCCCCTTCCAGTCGGGTGAGTCCTTAATCAGCCCCCTTTTCCACCAGCAAGCCCCTCTCAGGCTGCTTCCTCTTGCACTGTCACACTCCCCTCCCCAAATCTACACAAAGGACAACACTTCACACCAAAACATTACTTATTTTCCAACCTCCAAGTCATGACATAAGTAGAAGGAAAGATCCTCACCAAAAGAATTTGCCTGTGCAAACTCACAGCATAAGCATTTTGGATCACTCTTCTAGGGAAGGTGGCATGCCATTGTCAGACAGCCCAAGTATTTCCCTGGGATAAAAACTGTACTAAAGACCATCCAGAAGCAAAGGGTAAAAGCTACTCCATTAATCAAAAGTGCTGATCCGCATAATTGGGCCATATGTTGCTATCTGTCTTAGACTGCAGATTCTTCAGGATGGGGAACACATTTCTGCATAATGCACGGTGTAAATTTATGGCACTATAAACGATAATTGTTAATCGCCACCTAACTTTATATAGAATCCCCACTGATTTAAACAGGGAATTCAGCCTGTGTTAGTTCATTCTAGATCAGTTTTTGCCTAGTTTCAGCCACATAATTTCCATGAAAGCATTTGATATACTGGATGAAATAGACTACCTTCTGGTATAAACTAGTGTAGGATCCATGGATTCTGTTGGTTTCATTGTGGTAGGTGTTAATTGTGGTTACAGTGATGCATTGACAGGTTCTGTATTTACAAAGTTGTGTTCCATTTGGTGTCTGTTGATCAGTGAGGAGTTTGTTTCTAATGATGAATTGGGCATGGTTAAAGGAGCTGTTTAAAAGTCTGGGAAGGGAAGGGGAAGAGAGGAAGGTGATTAGGAATATTTCTCTCAAGGTGTGATCCTTGTTAAGTAAAGAACTGTTATGAAGAATCATCACACAAGTACAGTCTAATTTCTTTGTGAAACACAGTGTCAAATGATTTGCTTAAAACTAGAGATGAGATCCATTATGTCACTCCTGTCTAAGAAGCCAGTTATCAAATCATGGAAGTGTTGATAAGATATAATCTTCCCTGAATTAAACCATGTTGTGTTCTGTCCCATTTTCTGTTTAACTCCATGCCCTCGAATCTTTTTTCCTTCAGTATCTGTTCCAAGATCTTGCATAACAGTGAAATCACCTGGGTCACCTTCCCCCTCCTTTTTTATATATACAGGCATTACATTTGTAATTTTCAGACAGAAAGTACTGCCTCCAAATTGACAGATGCATGGAAGATCCATGTTATAGAACAGAGGTTCTCAAAATGTGGTCTGCGGACCACCACTGGTCCACAAGCTCTATTTATCAGTGGCAGCAGCCATCCCTTGGAGTCGAGGATGGTGATCATCAGGCTTGAAGGGTCCTCAGGTAACTGAGGAGACCGATTCTGGATACACACATTCTTTGGCAATGCAGGCATGCTGTTGCATGGGGGAGTGGGATATGCAACCCCGGATTGGTCTCCTTCTCCTTCCTCCGCCACCACTGTTCTGCCTCTGTATCAAGTCATTGGGCCTCAAAGTGGTGCGTGCCTTAGTGGACCAGGTGGTGCCACTGTGGACGGTCAGCAGCTTGCTCCTCCCAGCCATTGCTGTTGATGCCTTCGTGCTTGAGGGCGACCTTGAGTGTGTCTTTGTACCATTTCCTTTGGCTGTCCTTTGAACGTTGGCCATAAGAGAGCTGGGAAAAAAGAATCTGGTGAGAGAGGTGGTTCTCAGGCATCCAGACACAGTGGCCTATTCATTGGAGCTGATTTCTCAAGAGCAAGGCTTTGATGCTGGTGGACGCAGCTTCATGGAGGACACTCACACTAGTCCGGTGGTCCTCCCTTGATCCCTAGGATTCAACGCAAGCACCACTGGTGAAAGCTCTCGAGGGTCTTAATGTGGCATCAGTAGACAGTCTAGGTTTCATTGCAGTATAGGAGGATGGTCAGCATACCAGCCTTGTAAACCAGGACCTTCATCAATTTCCGAAGGTCTCTATTTTCAAAGACACATTGTTACAGCTTGAAGAAGGCAGCGCTGGTGCAGCTGACCCAGTGCTGGACTTCTTCATCCTGTTAAAAGAGGTGGCTGCCAAGATACAGAAAGTGATCCACATATTCCAGACTCCCATCTACGTAGATAGTGTGAGGGATGTTCAGCTGGCCTGGGGAGGGTTGGTGGAGAACCTTCATCTGGGTGACATTCAAGGACAGGCCGAGTATCTTATATGAAGCATTGAAGAGATCTAAGGTTGCTTGCACATCCTGTGCAGTGAGCCATCACACAGCAATCATCTGCAAACTGAAGGTCGTGGATGTCCTTGGTGGTGAACTTTGTTTTTGCCCAGAAGCACCCAAGATTGAGAAGCCTCCCATCCAATCAATACTGGATACTGACGCCGGATGGTAGATCATCTTAGATAAGGTGAATGATGATGGTCAGGTAGATGATGAACAGGGTGGGGGTGATCACGCAACCTTATTTGACCCCGGTCTGGATGCAGAAGGTGTCTGTTTCAGATCTTCCACTCAGGACAGTGGCGGTCATATCATCATGCAGGAGCCTCAGCATGGTGACAAACTTCAGCGGGCAGCCAAGGCATTGGAGGATGGTCCACAGAGCTTCACAATTTAAGGAATCGAACACCTTGGTCAGGACAATGAAGGCGACGAACAGCTCTTGATTTTGCTCCCGACATTTTTCTTGGATCTGCCTGGCACTGAAAACCATGTCTGCAGTGTCCCAGGATGGTCAGAAGCTGCACTGGGTTTCCAGAAGGATCTCCTTGGCGATGGGACAAAGGTGGTTCAGGAGGATGTGGGCCAGGATCTTACCCACAATGGACAGGAGGGAAATCCTCCTGTAGTTCCCACAGTCAGATTTGTCCCCCTTCTTGTAGATGGTCACAATAGTCGCGTTCTTGAGATCCCTGGAGATGGTCCTCTTCACCCCAAAGGCAGAGGATAAGCTGGTGGAGTTGTGATGTGAGCCAGAAGCCGCCAGCATGGTAGACTTCTGGGGGTATACCATCTGGCCCACAGACTTTGTTGGTTTTCATCTGCTGGATGGCCCACTTCAGCTCTCTGATGTTTGGTGGATAACCAAGAGAATCCACCACAGGGCATTCCGGGATGGTTTGGAGGGTCTCCTCTGATATGGTGGACTCCCGGTTAAGGAGAAATTCAAAATGCTTCTTTCAATGCAGACAGATGGCATCATCGTCCTTGAGGAGCCAGGAGCCATCCTGTGATCAGAGAGGGTTTTGTCCAATGGAGCAGGGTCCGTAGGTTGTCTTGGTACCCTGAAAGAAGTTACATGTGTCATGCTGGTTGGCATAACCCTGGATCATGCACCCCTTCTCCACCCACCAGGTGTTCTTCATGTCACGGATGCATTGCTGGACCTCAGCCTTCAGCTGCTGGTACACTGCTATCTTTCGCCAAGTTCATGGATGGCTTTGCCAGGTGATGAAGCCTGCACACTTCTGCTCGATGAGATCATGGATCTGAGCATTTACTGGCATCAAACCAGTCCTGGTTCTGTCGCGATGTGAACCTAATAGTCTAGGCACAGGTATCTTGGACTTGAGTTGCTCCCAGTCTGCCTGGATTGAGTTGTCATCAGCAGTAGACTTGCCCCAGTCCACTATACAATTGGGCCTGGAACTCCTCCCGCTCTCCAGAGTCCTTCAGAGCTGTGACATTCAGCCATCTCTGGGCGGCATTCTGGGTCTTCCAGTGTCTTGGCGCCAGGTGGATGTTCATCACTGAGCGCACAATTCGGTGGTCTGTCCAGCTGTCTTCAGATCCCTTCATGGCCCTCGTGACAAACACATCCCTCAGGTCTCTTCCTCAGACAATGATGTAGTCCAAGAGATGCCAGTGCTTCGACCTTGGATACCTCCACATGGTCTTGAACCAGTCTTTCTGGCAGAAGACGGTGTTCATCATGACTAGGCCATGTTGGGCGCATTTGGTCAGGAGCAGGATACAGTTGGCATGGGCCTTCTCTACACCATTCTTGCCAATAGTTCTGCTCCAGATTTCATGGTCACGTCCAACCCGGGCATTGAAGTTGCCCAGGAGAATGACCTTGTCGTCCCTGGGGATAGAGGCAAGGGTGTTGTCGAGATCAAAGTAGAACCTTTCCTTGACTTTTTCATTGGAATCCAGAGTTGGAGCATATGTGCTGATGACAGTAGCACGTTGGTTTTGGCTGAGGTGCATGCGAAGAGTCATCAGCCTTTCATTGACACCCTGTCGCTGGTAGGTGTTATAGGGCTTTGGCTCCTTTTTGGTTGGTGCCTTGCCCCCCCAGAGACATCAGGGTGAGATCTGGATTCAGTGCCACCTAGAGGGTTCGGGTGCTGCTCCTAATCATCTGCCATGTCTTTGATGTTCAGTGTTGTTCTCTTGAGAGGCAGCTCCCTGTAGGTGACCTGAGAGGATCTCGACCCTGGTCTTTCTCCATGGGGCTCCAACCTCCCCTTTACCCCACCCTCACCACATCCATGGCCAGGAATGGACTCTGCACTTCCACAGGTCTTGCACTGGGAAGATCCCGCTTCATCCACTCTGCCCGCCTGCAAGGGTCGGGTCTTCCTGGCCATCCCTCCTCCCAGGTTGTCCTTAGCCTTCGGACTGAGGCCTGGACAACATGCCCTGGTCTGGGGTTAACTGCAACTTAGGGTAAGAACTAAACTTAAGAAGTCAGCATCCACTGACAGGCTCCTGGGATCTTGTCTCCCAGATGCCCACAGTCTTGCTGAGGACTCCACCATCCTTTCCGCCTAATGGGCATTCGGATGGATCATCCGTCCGGTGCCTGGCATCTGTTGGCCCTCTTGGGCAGGCCCCCCAGGGGTCTGCGTCCCTTCCCCCTTTTGCCTCATATGACCTACAGCTGGGCTGTCAGAGTCCCACCAGCTGGTGGCACTTGCCACTCCCATGTGGGGCTCCATAGCTTCCTGCGCCTCCCTCTTTGCCATGCTGCCCAGGGGCCAGCAGTCCCTCGTCACCACTCCCTGCTGCAGTACCTGTGCTCCCTGGCGTGGGTGTGGCTCTGCTCCTGAGTGTCCCAGGGGACTGCTTCCCCCTGACAGAGCTCCCCAGCATCCCTCCATTCCTGGGGCTTGGGCTCCTCATTCTGTCTGCCGGGGTCCTCCTAAAAAGGACTGCTCAGTCACGGATGCAGCTGCCAAAGGACACCTTTGTCCTGACACAGGTGCCCGACGACCATCACACATCCGCCACCCATGTGCAGATTCTTGACTGGGGGCCTCCAGGTATCACAGCCCTCCCCCATCGCCAATCCTCCATCGCCACAGAGTTTTTGGACCTGACAGAAGCCTACGCGTGGCATGTTTAGCATGGGGACTCCAGTGAACAGTCAGGCCCATACGGCCTTGGCAGTTGGTGGCTGGGTTCTATGGCATGGTGAGCCACAATGATTGGGGCTACTTCTCCGTTGCAGCCTTCTTCTGCCTTCACAACCATTGGGGCTGTAGCGTTCCTCCACCTGCTCCACCATTGAGGACTTCTTGGATCATTCTTTGTCTGGAACCTCCCCCTTGACTTTGCCGCCGTGGGTGGCCCTACCAGGAGCATGAGCTCCAGATGGAATTGCTGTTGGGGTCACTGGAACATGCAAGCCTCTCCACCACGACAAGGTGACGATCCTCAAAGAGAAAGCTCCATTCAGGTGGTCCACAGAAAGATGCCCAAAGGCTAAAGCTAACAAACATAACACCTGACTTCCCCAAACTTTGCTCAAAAAAACAGGCACATCCATTGCATTCGAAAGGTAAGACTACTGATACTAAAATATGAGTTATGTGCTTTGATCTGTAGAACAAAACAAAAGTTTATTAAGTGGTCTGCCGAGACCATCAACAATTTTCAATTGGTCTGCAAAAAAAAAAAAGTTTGAGAACCACTGCTATAGAAGTTACTATTCTATGTGTCAATTCTTTCAACCTATCTGGAGCCCCTAATTTTGACACTGTGGGCTCATTTACATGTACTGTTAAGGTAACTGAATAAACTCTAACACAGTTCATGCAAGAGTTTGTTGTTCCTGGGTGTGCCATTTGCACAAGCACCCAGGACCACAGCATACAGAGCTAGCTAGGGTGGAGCGGCCCCAGCTGGCAGGGAGCCCCAGGGATCTCCAAATCAGCTCAATGTGCTGCAGAGGGGCTGGCTAGGACACAAGGGTGCTACAGTACAGGGCTAGCCAGTAGACATGCTCCAACCATCCCTGTCAGTGTCTACACGCATGTTGTGGCAGAGTAAATAACTCTACCATAAGATGGTACTTGTGTTTGGCAGTACTATCCTACAGCAAACTTAATTAGTTAACTCCGTCCAAATAGCACTGCACATGTAGACAGTAACATTTTACTGCTGAGTAAAGTAGATTCCCTGTCCTTCCCCTGGAAAATTATAACAAATTTATAAATTTTCCATAAACAGAATCTAATTATTGGGGGTCGTCTTATATTCAGGGCCCAGTAAGAAAAGTAAGTTCTTCTTCCATTTCAGTTGTGCTAATGTCCGTTACTGTATTCTCATGGCCATAAGGTATCTTACCATTATCCTCATTTAGGTTGCATTGTTACTGAAGGCTGAAGCAAAGCATTCATTTAGTACTAATGCCATACTTTAATTATCTGTGATTTCTATCCTTTCTTCACAACATAGCAATCTCATTGCTTCCCTCCTAGTTATTTTTTTATTTATATGACCTAAGAATGTTCCACTGTTTGTTAGGAGTCTCCTTGCAAGGTCCAGTTCAACAAAGATTTGGCCATCCTAATTCTATTTCTGCCGTTTCTGAACTGCAAAAGATTTGCTCCTAACTCCTTGCTTGTAACATCCCTATTAATACACCGCCATAGACTGCTGGCTTTTTTTCCTCCAACAATATTACACTGACTTATACTCAGCTTGTAGTCCACTATATTTGCCAGATCCTTTTCTGTTGTACTGAAAACTACCCAGTAATTCCCCATTTCTTATTTGTGCATTGAGTCTTTTTTCATTCCTTGTGGTTCCACTACTTATTCTTTAAAGGTACTTGTTCACCCAAGGATGTCTGTAGTTCTTCCCTATCCTTTCCCTGGAAAATTATAACAATTTTCCATTATTGGAGAAGGGTAGACTTATACTCAGGGTCATCGTAGATTCAATATGGTATTTAAATTGAACGGAATCAGTTTATGAAGACTTGATTCAAGATTATTTTCCACAGCAAGTTCTTCTATAAGATTGATGCTACTTGCTAAAACCAAATCTAAAAATAACATCACCTCTCATTGGTTTGGCACCCCTATGACAAAGGAATCTATTGCCCATCTTATTCCAAAGTATCTTTGTTCTACTTTACTGGTCACATTTGTTACCAAATTGATATCAGAGACATTAAAGTCTCCCATAATTACTCAATTTCCACTATTGCTACATTTACCAATGATGTTATTTAAGAAGATGCATGCAATAATAGGAGCTGAAATTTGCCTATTGTATAATGCTTAGAAAAACATTAAATTCATACTTATAAAATGGAGGTTTTATTGTTTCATTTCACTGGACTTTAAGAGAAAGTAGAGAGCAGTTCCTCAAATGCTGGAGTGATGGGCACTCCAAGCATGACACTCCAGACATGCCAAAAATAGACATGGAATTCTTGCAAGAAAGTGAAGGAAGTAGTTGATCTACTTGAATTGTATTTTTAAGTTTGTACAAGTGAGTAGTTATGTAGCAAACTTTAAATTAGACCTCCCTATATATTGCATGAGATAAATTCTGATGAAGAGGAACTAAATCTCAGTACTACATTAAGCAAAAGTCTGCCATTTACCTTGGAAGTCTGATAACCATCAATCTGGCACATAAGGAATGGAAGTCTCTGAGCCATTGAAAATGATTACTGTCTTAGTAAGAGAGGGAGAAAGGCAAACATTCTCTGTCCATTTGTCTAGATTGCTAGTCTGTATGTTGACTGGAGCTTTAAAGAAGGGTTTTCAGAGAGATAAATACCCACAGTTGTAGGCCTGAAAGCCACCTTAGCAAAATGCTGAGCATAAGCAATGTCATTTTGTGCCTTGATATAACTAATGCCACTAACTAAAAGCAAAGCAATTGGGTCACAGTTTAGTGTGACCTCTGTATAAACCAGGGGCAGACAAAATATAGCACGCGGGCTGAATCCGGCCCACCAGGCCATTCTATCTGGCCTGCAGGATCCCCCCCCAAAATTAGTAAAGTAATATTTACTTGTTCCTGGTTGCCTGTCAAAGCTGACAGGAGCAAGGGGCAGTAGGACCCAGGGGGAGCCCTCAGCAGAACTGAGCAACCCAGCCCCGCCCACCCACAGCCATTTCACTCTCTTCCTGCCCCTGCCCTGCTCCGGCACCATGTGGCTCCTGATTGCATCGCAAAAGTGTGTGTGTGTGTAGGTAGGGGTAGTGTATCTGTGTTTGCAGGCAGGGGCAGAGTGTACGTGTGTGTGTGTGTGTGTGTGTGTGTGTGTGTGTGTGTTCATATGGTAAGTCCCACATGCACACCCCACCATACACATGCACTCACATCCCGCTCACACTGCCATACATGCAGACCCCCAAACCCCTTCATACACCCCAGCCACCCTCCCCCTACACACAGCCCCCCACAAACCCCATACCCACCCATACCCCACATATCCACACACCCATAGCCCCCCACAAACCTATACACACCCCCCACAATATACAAGAGTAAGACTTCATTTTAAAATATTGTGCAATCACCTCTATATACACTACACAAACACATGTAAATCAGGACAAAAGTATTTATTTTAATCAAATTAATGAATGCTGTAGATATTTGCTTTTTAGAATATAATTTGGTATTTTTCTGGTTCTAAGATGGCAAAACCCCTTGCTGAAATGAGTACTTCCGAGGGCAAGGGGAGGGACTGCGGGTGGCAAAGATTAGGGGTTAGGGGGCGGGACTTCCGGTCACAAGATGGTAACCAGGGGCGGGAGCACCTATCAAGGGGTGGGGCTACCCATGAGGCTCTCGACAGCTTGCCAAAGCTCGGTAAGCAGCCCTCTGCCTGAAATAATTGCCAGCCCATGGTATCAACTGTGTCAGCAAGAAAGTTAAAAGAAGATGTGTTTATCTGTCTGAGACAATAGGGTGTGGACAGCAGTCTGACAGGAAGATGACTACTGTAAAAGGTAATTGGTGAATATTTATGACATAAACATATATGGGACATACAGAAGAGAACTGTAAAAAATATATAAAAACCTAAGGGAAAAAAAACTTAAAATTGGAGGAGAGCAATACACAGTAAAAGAAACAAGTACTTGAACCCCAGTGCTGTGACAGATGCCTGGCTAGCTGAAATCACTATATCCATCAGAAGACTCACGTAAGAATATCTATATTGACTTTTAAGGCTCACTCAGAAGTTGGTTACTGTATTTAAAGCCTTGCTTAAATATTGGTATTGCTTATGTGTTCAATAAATTAGGATTTGACACAGGATTAGTCTCACTGATTGGGCCCAGTCGCCGGAGTAGGCACACGTGTGCGGCAGCACACATGAGCCCTCGGCTTCCCACCGACCCCACTGAGCGGAGCGGCAGGACCAGCAGAGAGGAGCCACTGCAGAAAGGTAAATGGGCAAGGGGGAGAAGGGCAAGAAGGAGCCAGGCCATCTGTAGGGAATCGGGAAGGGGGTTTTTTCCCCTCCCATGCCTACTTAGCGGCGCAAGCCAGGAGCTGTGGTCCCGAGCCGGGCGAACAGGCCGGGCAAACAGGCACACTCTTCAGGAGCGCGCAGGAGTTGGTGAGGGAGTGGGCGCGGGTGTGGGGGCACCCAGGGAGGCCAAATGACCTCTGGCGGGGGGGATCCACTCACCAAGGGCTCCAGGTGGAGGAAGGCAAGGGTTGTCAGCAGACTCTTCTGAGCAGGCTCAGGGCTAGCCACACCTATGCAGAACAGCTGATCGGCAGCTGTAAAGGAATGGGAACTTTCAAACCGGCCCCAGTTGGGCCCGGTTGCTGGAGTAGGCACACGTGTGCAGCAGCACACTTGAGCCCTCAGCTTCCCACTGACCCCACCAAGCAGAGCAGCAGGACCAGCAGAGAGGAGCCACTGCAGAAAGGTGAGTGAGCAAGGGGGGGAAGGGCAAGGAGGAGCCAGGCCAGCTGTAGGGAATTGGGAAGGGTTTTTTTTCCCCTCCCTTCCCTACTTAGCAGCACTGGCTGGGAGCCGCGCTCCTGAGCTGGGCGAACAGGCCAGGCAAACAGACGCGCTCTTCAGGAGCACACCAGAGTTTGCGAGGGAGTTCGTGCAGCGGGGAGAGCAGGGGGGCCTGAGACTCCACATGTCAGGAGTCCCTGCTGCAGAGGAGGACTCTGGACAGAGACTTAAGATAAGTTAACGAGGAGGGGGACAGCAATGGGGTTGGTGACTTGAAGCGCAGCCAGGGACCTAGCCTTGGTGTCACCTCTGGCTCAGAGCTCCTGTGGAGCGAGCACCCAGATGGGGCGTTTGGAGGGGTTAGCAACACCCCAGTTCCGTCTGCGGCAGCTGCCTGGTGGGGGCTCTGGAGCCTGGGCAAACCAGGAGTCCCCTCACTTGTCCCATGTATGCCCAACTTGAGGCCCTGGAGGGGCAGGTGAGGGAACTCCAGGCAGAGGTCAGCAGGCTGTGGGGGATCAGGGCAGTTGAGAAAAAGATTGATGGGTACTTCCATTCTCTGCAGGACCACACACCTGGAGGGAAGGCACCACAGGTGGCGGTTGATGCAGAAGGATGGAAGATGGTCACCTCCAGATTCAGACATTGCAGAACTAGATGTCGTACTATTGGTACAACTCCCCCAGTGCAGCTGGGAAACAGGTATGATGCCCTAGCATCACTGGGAGAGAGTACAGCAATGGAGGCCATGTCTACAGCTACCAGCAGACAGGCTGAGAGGCAACCAGGCAGCCAGAGGAGAAGACATCTAGTCATCGTGGTGGGCAACTCCCTCCTCAGAGGAATGGAGGGAGCCATCTCCCGCTCAGATCCTACGGTGCGGGAGGTATGCTGCCTGCCTGGAGCTAGGATTCGGGACGTCACAGCGAGGATTCCAGTCCTAATCAGGCCCACTGACTACCACCCCATGGTCCTCATCCATGTTGGAACGAATGATGCGGCCCAGAGTAGTCCGGGCCGGGTCATGGCTGACTACATGGCTCTGGGAGACAGGCTTAGAGGCTTGGGGGTGCAAGTAGTCTTCTCATCAGTCCTCCCAGTCAGCAGCCATGGCCAGCACCATGGCAACTGCATTGAGGAGGTCAACTCATGGCTTCGGAGCTGGTGCCACAGTGTGGGGTTCAGCTTTCTATACCATGATCCTTACTTCCAGGATAAGACCTTGCTGGGACAGGACGGCCTACATCTCTCTCCAAAAGGTAAGAGTCTATTCTCTTACAGATTGGCAGACATAGAGCTTTAAACTAGCTTCGTCAGGAGACAGGGATGCCGAGCTCAGGACGAGATCGGGTAGGACGAGCCATGAACCACACACTGGAAATTACCAGGTAAATACTAAGGGACCCACTGAAAATCATGATAGGGGAATACTAAGGGCACCTATCAGGGGGCTTATGTGTCTCTATACTAATGCTAGAAGTATGGGAAACAAGCAGGAGGAACTTGCACTCCTGCTTGCAAACAAAGACCTTGACCTGGTTGGTCTAACAGAAACTTGGTGGGACCCTACCCATGACTAGGCAGTGGGCATTGAAGGCTACAGGTTATACAGGCAGGATAGACTGGGGAAAAGGGGGTGGGGGGGTGTTGCTCTATATGTTAGGGAACAATATATATCCTCTGTAATAAAGATGGGGACAGAGGACAGGCAAATCGAAGTCCTATGGATCAGATTACAAGGGAATAGGGGTGAAAGGGACTTGGTAGTGGGGGTCTACTACAAACCCCCATACCAGGGGGAAGAGTTAGACCTAGAATTCTCAAAACAGCTCTCAAAGGCAGCATGCTCAAAAGACCTAGTTGTCATGGGTGACCTAAATTAGCCAGACATCTGCTGGGAGGAGCAGTAGGCCAGGTCTGCCCGTTCACGTAGGTTCTTAACCTGCATACAGGACCTGCATCTAACACAGGAGGTATGCAGTCCCACTAGGGGAGATGCTTTGACTTGGTGCTGGCCTCAGGGGAGGACTTTATGGGGGAGCTACAGGTACAAGGTAATCTAAGTGACAGTGACCACCAGTTGATAGGATTCACTATCTGGCATAAGGTGGGAAAGACAAATAGTAGGGCATTAGTGCTAGACTTCCAGAAGGCCAACTTCAATGAGCTCAGGAGATTGGTTAGGGTGGGTCTGAGGGGTAATCACATCTGTGAGATGGGTGTCCAAGAAGGGTGGGAGTTCCTCAAGGGACTGATCCTACAGGCACAGAGGGACGCCATCCCAGTACACACAAAGGGTGACAAAAGAGCCAAACAACCTTCTTGGCTGAGCAGGGAAATCCAGGGGAGCCTTCAGAGGAAAAAAGAGGCCTACAGGCTGGGGAAGCAGAGGGCAGCCACCAAGGAGGAGTATACCTATTTGGCTCGCACTTGCAAGGAAGCAGTGAGAAAAGCCAAAGCAGATACAGAACTCAAGTTGCCAACAAGAATTAAGGATAACAAGAAGTCCTTCTTTAAGTACATAGGGAGCACGAAGAAGGCGCAGGGTAACATAGGGCTGCTACAGAATGGATTAGGGAAACTCATAACTGATAGGATGGAAAAAGTGGAGCTCTTAAATAACTTCTTTACCTCTGTTTTCCTGGACACAGACACAAATGCACCTCCCAATGAATCTATAGTCTGGAGTGAGAGTAGTACCAATCCACCAACGGTTAGCACTGACCTAGTGAAGGGGCACTTGGACGGGTTAGACGTATTTAAGTCGGCGGGCCCTGATGATCTTCAACCACGAGTACTAAAGGAATTGGCCGATGACATAGCAGAACCACTAGCACAGCTGCTTGAGCGCTCGTGGAAATTGGGACAGGTCCCAGAGGACTGGAAAAGGGCCAACATGGTCCCTATCTTCAAGAAGGGGAGGAAGGAAGACCCGGGTAATTATAGGCCAGTTAGCCTCACCTCTATTCTCAGCAAGACCATAGAAAAAATCATTAAGGATCACATTTGCAGGGACCACTAGGTAGCACAATGGTAAGGGGCAACCAGCATGGGTTTATAGCAGGCAGATCCTGCCTGACTAATCTGGTCTCTTTTTATGACCAGGTTACAAAGTGCTTAGATGCAGGAGCGGAAGTAGACGTTATTTACCTGGATTTTAAAAAGGCTTTTGACACAGTGTTGCACCCAGTTCTTATGCATAAACTGAGTAGCTGTGATGTGGATTTTTTCACAGTAAGGTGGGTGAGAAACTGGCTTATGGGATGCACCCAGAGAGTGGTGGTGGATGGGGTGGTTTCTCCCTGGAGGGATGTGGGCAGTGGTGTCCCCCAAGGCTCTGTCCTTGGACCAGTACTGTTTAATTTCTTCATCAGAAATTTGGATGAAGGTGTCCAAATCAGTGTCAAATTCACAGATGACACTAAACTGTGGGGCATAGTAAACACACTGGAGGGCAGGGAGCGAATTCAAGCAGATTTGGACAGACTGGGGAAGTGGGCAAATCAGAATGGATGCAATTCAACAAGGATAAATGCAAGGTGTTGCACCTGGGGAGAAAGAATCTCCAACACACCTATAGACTGGGGAGTACCATTTTGAGTACCACAACAGTGGAAAGAGATGTAAGAGTCCTTGTTGACACAAAAATGAACATGAGTCGCCAGTGTGACGAGGTAATAAGCAAGGCTAACCGTACTCTTCCTTGCATCAGCAGGTGCATCACAAGCAGGTCTAGGGAAGTGTTAATTCCCCTCTATACGGCATTGGTGAGGCTGGAGATGGAGTATTGCATCCAGTTTTAGGTACCGCACTTCAAGAGGGATATGGATAACCTTGAGAGGGTTCAGAGAAGGGCTGCTCGTATGGTTGAGGGCCTGCAGTAAGACCCTATGAAGACAGACTGAGAGACCTGAATCTCTTCAGCCTCTGCAAGGGAAGGCTGGGAGGCGATCTTGTGGCTGCCTACAAACTCATCGGGGGGGCCAGCAGGGAATAGGGGACAATCTGTTTACCAGGGCACCCCTTGCAGTTACCAGAAATAATGGCCACAAACTGAAGGAGAATAGATTTAGATTGGACATAGGGAAGAAATTCTTTACAGTAAGGGTTGCCAAAATATGGAATGGGCTTCCAAGGGAGGTGGTGCTTTCCCCTACCCTTGAGGTGTTCAAGAGGAGATTGGACAGGCATCTGGCTGGGCTTACTTAACCCCAGTGCTCTTTCCTGCCTGGTGCAGGGGTCAGACCCGATGATCTACCAGGTCCCTTCCGACTCTAGAAATCTATGAAATCATTTCATTTTCATTCACTGCACACCCCTTAACTAAATTTAGTACAACACAGTGAGCAAAAAATCAAGCACCAGAACAGCTCAAGGGCACCCAGATAGGTAAGAGAGAACTAAAGCAGCTGAAGGATGAGAAAGACCAGAAAGGAATATGAAAATAAACAAAGCTATTCAAAGCAGTTACACAGTAGATGCCCAAAGCAAATAAGAAATCAAGTTGAAAGAGTACTGTAGCCTAGAGCAGCCAAAAGGAAAAGGTTAAAGAACTCACTGCCATCTTCTTTCTGCTGTAAAGTCTACCCAATCGAAGCTTACAAGGGTGATGTCTAAGCTGGTATGCACTGCAGGCTGGAAGGAGAAACCAATACAATCAGACTTGTTGATTTTACCCAAAAAACTACACAGGACACTCTGTTACCTCTCATCTCCTACCTCACAGAAAAGTAAAGTTCTCATGTTTGAGCAAGAAGAATGTTATTTTGCACCTCTTCACTATTTTTTTTTTTTTGGTTCCTGAAGGACAGGGGCATTTGGAAAACACAATGGCTAGAGCCTTCAGGATTTCCTTCCTCCACATTTTTCACCCTGCTATTCATCCTAAATAGATTTCCAGTCAAACCCAAAGGCACAACTTCATACCCTCTACAATATCTGCTCCCAAGAAAAAAATGTTTCCTGAGGGTAAGTAACTTACTGGCTCCACTGTCAACCAAATATTTTTTGTCCATTTTCTCATTATGGATTGTAAGATCTTTGGGGCAAAGACTCTCTCTCATTTGCACAACACAGTCTGATCTCTGCTGAGGATTGACAGTGTTATTGTAATTCATATGTAATAGTAACGGCAATAACAGTAAGCAGTAGATTGCAAACAGATATTGTATTTATCCCAAAAAACCCAGAACAAAGTGTGATTGTACAGAGATCCATATCCAAAGTTTCCTGGCTAAGAGGTAGTAAAAGTTTATCCCAGGATATTGCAAATTACACCTGTACAGTTATCTCAGGATCCCATTATTGAAGCAGTGGCAGAAAAGCAGCACTGCAACAAGCCCCCTATTAAACCCCAATTAGGAGGGCAGTGCACTTACACACCAATCTCAGGATATTTTCGTTCTGGGACAGACACTGGCACAACTTATGCAAGGACAAGTACAAGCTTTATTCCTAGCCTAATACTTAGTAAAGGATTACAGAAAGTTATTATAATAAAAAAACAATCAAAGTCAGGAATATCAGAGTTTGGGGTTATGCTTTAAAAAATAATTATGAAAATTCAAAGTAAAAAAAAAAGATATTCAGCTGAACATCTAATCAGCTAAAACACACACACACACACCTGAAATGAAAGTATTCTCAAACCTGATCCCTTGCTAACTGGTATACCATTTGCACTCCAGTCTTTTAAATGGTTTAAACTGTTTTCTTGCTATACTAAAGAACTGCACATTGCTGCCAAGGAAGTAGTAAATCCTGACTACACATAACGCCGTCAAGCAACAACATTTGAAGAATTTTAGGTGCTACTTACAACATCATAGATACATCATTTTCAGAGGGAAATGGGGTTTTTAAATTGATGGTGTACACAAAAACCTTAATTCTGACTTCCTTATCAATACCACACAAGCAACACCTGCCAATCCAGTACAAACCACAGTTATATTTGTAAAGCATAACTCTAAAGTCCCAAGACCATGTTTGCATTTCAAATCTTTTAATGTCAGATTTGACTTCATTTGTCAGTAAGCAAGCACTTAGGAAATTGTTCTTATAATAGAATGCTTGATGTTAGAAACCTAACGTCATATTTAGACACATCAGTCAGAGCACTCTCTTTTCCAGAAGTGCTGAGCCCTCTCAGCTTCTATTGATTTCAGAGGGAGTTGTGGGTGGTTCAGCACTTCAGCAAGTGTCCTGATTTCTAGATGTGCCTGTAATGATGCCCCTGCCCCATTTACTAAAGAAGAGAAAGAGCTAGGGGGCAATCAGCTGACTCCAGGATTTTAGAAGCACTAGCAGATAACCCTTTAAGAAGATGACTGCTCATGCCAGGTGCAGACAGTGCAATCAGCCCAGTGATTGATAGGACTGGCGCAGAAGTGATGGATCAGGTGAGCCAGAGAGGTGGTTACATGATAGACCCAGGCTGGAGGTGAATTTTAGGTTTGATAGTGGTTAGCTTACACTTGTGTTTAAATTTAAACTGGAGGATTAAAAGCAGCTGCAAGGGGAGTCTAGCCATCACATAAGGACATGGCAGGTGAGATGACAAGGTGGACCCCCTGAGAGGTCAGAGTGGGGAAGAGGAAGGGGAGGTTCCAGGCGCTATCCCTAGAGGAGCTGAAAAGATGCAATCACCCCACTCTGGATCTGGATAAGCTACAGTACCTTAAATGAATATATAACTCTGTACATTTGAATTTGGGGGGGGAACGGGTTACTGCATTGTTAAGCCCAAGCATAGGTGATGCATAGGGGAGGCACTGGAGGGCATGTGCCCCCCCCTGAGATTGGCCACCGCCAATGCTGCCACCGGCATCTCGGCCCACCCTCACTGCTGCCACTGACGTCACCATGGCCACCTGTGGGTGGTCCCTGCTCAGCCCGCCCTCGCCGCCAATGTCACCGCAGCTGCCTGTGGGTGGTCCCCGCTCAACGCTGACATGCCCCCACCACCAACGCCATCATCTGCAGGTGGTCTCTGTGTCCCCCCCAGCCTCAGGAGGCACAAATTGTTCATGAGCACAAGCAGTTTATTTACACCCTAGGAGATTTATGTATTATACAGAAAAAGGCAGAAATAGGCAAACTAAAAGTCTCAGATTAAGCATGGTAATTTGAAGTGCTTGGAGAATGAGCACAGGATGAAGACTTCAGTCCAAACAACTTCCCTGTCCTCTTGAACCTCATTCTTAACATGAGAAGATAAACTCTAAAAGCAAAAAGGCAAAAATCTGGCTCAGTCCTCTGGAGCCTCACACCTGGCTCAAGCTTGTTCCCTAATACCCACAGGGTTATGGGGTTTTGGGGTTACAAGGTGCCCCACACTCACCTTTCCCTGGGAAGATGACTGGTCTGGCATTTCCAGGGACTACCCCGCTACAGGTAGCCCCACCAGACCATCCTACCCCAGCAGGGTGCAAATTTCTGTCATACCCAGAATAGGGAACCTCCTACCATCCCCATAGTCCCCCCAGACCTCCGAGGTGTTGTAAGCAGCAGGTCTAGCCAGTGGTGTCCTTCCAGCTGCTAGCAGCAAACTGCTGCTTTGCTGCTCAGGGCCCTGTTCTTATAAGGAACAACTGGACCCTGTTCCCAATCAGGTAACTGCACCTGTTTTGGGTGGCAGCCACCTGCCAGCTGCTTGGCTGCTGCTCACTCCCCTATGAGTAACAGAGCATACCCTGTGCTCTATTACACATACCCACTGAAACAGTTCCATTTACTCAGGTGAGGAAAATGTGGTGGATCTCTCTCTTTAAAAGTACAAAGTTGGGATGTTATCATAAGGATTAAGAAAACTGTCACCAGACAAAGTGGAGTTGGCCTGGCTTCCTAGTTCATCCACTCTTCTCACCTACTTCATGCAAGCTTTGGAAACAATGGTGAATAATTACTTGTTCTATAAATTAAATTTAAGTAATGGCTAAGCTTAGCTAGTCAACTTGAGCAGCTTGCACCTTAACCTCAGACTTAGCTCAAAACAAACCTTCAGATACTGACAGTTATGTAACTGTCATTGACTAGATCTATAGTGAACAAAAACTGACAGATGGGGCTAAAGAGATTCTCACTGACTTGATGCATTCAGTGGTACCACACAGCTGAGGAAGACACTATTCCTTGAAATAAAATCTTAAATCAAAGATTTACTACAAGATTACATTCTAAAGTTTGGTGTAGCAAAGTTCCAGGAGTATGCATTTATGTTCAAGAAATAATAGAGAGCACAAAAAATGGTATAAACCAAAGCCCCTGATCTTGAGCGACACAGCACATAGGCAGATGCTATCTCTGTGTGAAGCCTGAGTTTAAAGAGGCTCTGTACAGGAGCAGCAAGCAGTCCATCCAAACCAACACCAGACAGGACTGAAGCTCCATAAGAAGAAATAGATACAGATCCACACCAGGGCACTCTACCACTCAGCCACTGACCTGCTGGGTGACTTTGGACAAGTCATTTCCCCTCAGGTGCCATTGCTAATCCAACCTGTAAATATGAGGAATGATGCTTGGCCACTTTTTTTATAATACTTCCATACAGAGCAATGCATTGCAAGAACATTATGAAGGTTGCAAAGGTTAGGGAAATCCAGAATTGAATCCAGAAATTCAGAATTCAAAGGTTAGGGAAATCCAGAATTGAATCTGCCCGTGCAACTTTAATCCAGCCCCTTTGTATGCATGTTATGTTTCATTACTGTATCATAGTCACAAAATGATATGATAACATACTATTTTTCGCCAGGACCTCCAAGTATCTACACAATGAACAATACTGAATTAATGAGCAGCTGCTCAATATTTGGTTTTCTCTCCATTGTTCTATATGCGGCCCATGCCTTATTTATTGCCCACTATTCAAACCCTGCACTGTAAACAAAACTATTGATTTCTTCACAGAATCTTTTACTGCATTTATCATTACAGTGTTTCACAAACTTCAATCAATCTATTTTCACAACATGCCTCTCAGGCAAGAGAGCAATATCCTCCCCATTTTACAGATGTGCCACAGAGGCACAGAAAAGTTAAGATGTAATTTTCCCTCAGTTTGGATGCCAAATTTGAGAGAGCTAAACATGTAAGTATTACACAGCACTTTAAATGTCTAAAGCATCACTTCCATTGATTCCAGTAGCATCTCCAAATGCTCAACTCTTCTGCAAGTTAGACCCTCAGAGTCTCAAAATGGTCACCCAGAAATGGAGAACATACCAGTAGTAACCACGTGTGAGAAAACAATGATTTAAGATTGATGCCCAGCATCACATAGGACCTTTTTACCAGAAGCAGACACAGAACCCAGTTCTCCAGGGCAGCTCCGGTTCTCCACAGTCTCCATAATCATGACACCATCCCTTCTCTTCCTGCTATCCCCTGCCTCAATTACTACTCATCTTCCAACTCCAACAACAGACAAAGTAGGTATCCTAACAGACAAGTCTCCTTCATTACACAAATCTGATTAATCCTGAGTCCCCACTGTGCACCGAATGAGACAGAAGTGTCAGTCACTATTAACAGGCAGTACTACCAACCCACCCTATAATACCATGTTTTGGGAGTATTAGTAACAATATTGTATTTGACAACTGGTTGTGTTGGTTCCTTTTATAGGATTATTTAATGTAAAGTTACTAACAAAGAAGTTGTTCAATGTATTAAGTTATAGTATTTATCAATGTAATCACTCTGAGGCTTCTTCAAACGGCTTCCTTTGTTGCATAAATAAAGGATGCAGGATTAAAATACTGAACTGAATGAGCCAAAAAAGGAATGGGAGGTAACAAGGTTAAACTTCTCAAGGGAAAGACAAGCCATTCTATTTGTAGACAAGCTACATGCATTAAACAAAGTCATTACAAAGTCACCAACTGTTAAAACTTAAATATCGCAGATTATACAAAGGTCAAAATACTAACTAAAGAAATGAGACAATTCTCCATGGGATTGGATAAAAATTATTAATGTCACAGATCAAAGACTTTCCCATAGCAGACATTTTGGCTATTCTCAGCCACTAGTCTATTTAAATTGCAAAGATGCCAATAACAATGCCAATAACAATGCCAATAACAATAGGTTGTAGGGCTGTGTGAAGCTTCGGTCACTGATTTGATTCAGCGGAAATTCAGGCCAATTCGGTGGCTGAATCTCCACATCCGAAACTGTTAGGGGCTGAACCCAATTAAAAGTTTACAGCCGGTCACAAAGTAAGGGTAGCCTTGCCTGAGTTGGTGACCCCAGGAGGGCTGGGTTTGATTGTGAGCAGCCTTACCTGGGTCAGCAACTTCATGGCAGTTGGGACAGCATGTAAGACAGGGTCAGGAACCTGGAGGATGAGATAGGGGAAGGCTGAGGCTAAAACAGTCAAAGCCTAAGCCCAAGAGGGCAAGATAGGTAGACTGAGAGGGCAAAAAACCTGAAGCCCAGTGTGGCCAAAAGCAAAAGCAAGGGGCTAAGGTGGAGAAAGGTGGACAAGAACAAGTGGGCCAGAGTGGAGGCCTGCAGCCAAAATAATGGTGGGCTGAAACCAATAGGACTGAGGCCTGAACAGGAAGGTAAAAATGTTGACAAAGTAACATCCACAGGGCATGGCAATGGGGGAGGCTGGAGGCCACAGTTAGAGTCCTTAAGGCACGGTTAGGGCCAAAAGGGCCACGATTAACATCCATGGCAATAAGCCAGGTAGAACCAGGATCCACCAAAGGGCTAGCCTGTAGTAAACAGGCATGAGGTGTTAGAAGGGATAAGTAACTGTGTCAATGCACACAGGGCTCCATGATAAGCAGAGATCTAGGTTGTCCATTTGGCATGGAAAAACACAGATTTTCTCCTTTAAAGGAGAAAAACGGGGGAAATGGCAGGTTTCCCCTCGCAGGTTGGCAGAGTTCCAGCCTGCTAAGGGATGCTTGGGGCTGGGGGGAGTGGTACACAGAAGGTGCCACATGCATGTATCTGTGGTAGACAAGAGCCAGATCGAGGTGGAGAGTAGGTCCCCCAGCTGCCTTCAGGTAAGTCTATGGGGGGGGGGAGGCAGCATAGGTGACATGGGAGGGCAGATTAAGGCGGCCATGGTAAGGGAGGCAGTGGGGCAGGGTTGGTGGCTGAAACGGGGGCTGAGGCACTGCACAGCTGGGGCAGTATGTGGGGCCTGGGGCCAAAATGTGTGATTGTGGGGCCCAGCTGGGGGAGCAGGATGGAGCCATGGGAGACACATCTAAGGGGTGGCCTGGGGCTGGCTGCCTGCCGCTGTGCGCTCTCCCAGGGAGGGGTTGAGGTATCAACACTGATACCTATATATATAGTGGTGTTTCATTTTAATTGTGGAAAAATATGGATTTGGGGGTTTTTTAATCATAAAATTTGGGATTTTTATCAGAGAATTTGGGATTTTTTAACAGAGAAAACCAGGATCTGTGGTGATGAGAAGGGGAGGGAGGGAGGGAGGTGGGGGGTCCAGCCAAGGAAGGTAAGGGAATCCATGGACAGCATAGATCTAAAGCTATCTGGGGCAGCCCTCCTATGTGCTAAAAAATTACATCAAGGCATGGCAGAAGAGTTGGCAAAAAGTGCATAAGCTAAAGAGCTGGAGTGAGGGGCAGGATTAGGTTAGCCTCTCCCTGGCAACACAGTCAGCCTCAGGCCAGTCCTGTAACAGGCCTCTCTTCATTACATCAAACATTGTGAGCCATTGGGGGCATAGGAAGGGAGAGACATATAGCTCAGACACTAAATTGACCCTCATAATGTCGGGGGTCTCATCCCTGACTGGCACAAACTTCTTCTGCAAACTCAGTAAGGAACTTAATTTCTCTGTCCCTCTCTGTAACATAGAGATAACACTCCCCAACTTACAAGGAGCATGATGATAAATTAACAATTGTGAAGCAGTTAATTTGGCAGAAGGGTTCAAATGAGTGTCTGGAGAGACAAGAGAGTTCACAGAAGTGAAGAAGATGCACAATGGTTAGATATAAAACTAGGCATGTCAGAGGTCTAGCTACTTACATGTCTGTGCAGCACAATGAATAATCACGGCTCTCTATTTTAAAAAAATACTGATAAAAAGTCTGCATTTTCTGAACCCTAAAATACATTTTCTAATTGGTTCTTGAATGATAATCAGTTGCATCCATATTCATTTTAAAAGTAAAATAATGCATTCAATAAAGCCAAAATAATAACACTGCATGGAACAGCGGCAGTTACATAGTATCAGGACTTTATTAAACATATCATTATAAATTCTCATTATTAGCTATGAAAGATCTCAGAGTCCATGCACAAGACTTTAAAAAGGCTGTATTGCTGCTCTCCTTGCTGGAGCAGGAAAGAAAAAGAGGCTTTCATTCATAGCCTTAGTTTCCAATTAAAATTGAAATAGAGGGCTCATAGCATGCTTACCTCTAAATATAAAGCCACAAAGTTTCTTGCATTTCCCTATAATCAAAGACTTCATTGTTTTAGTTAATACTTTCACTGTATAGACAAGTTTACCTGCCATGGATTTAAGAGTATACCCTGCTACCAAAGTTAACAGGAGCAAACATGCACAGGAAATATTCATTGCTTCAGAAAACAGAAATATTCATCTGTGGCATAATCATGTGATTGTTTTATTATATTCTCATTTGTTACTTCCAGGGCAAACGTCCTAGAAAAGATCCCCTTGTTCTTCTTCCTCAGTAAGTGCCTGATCCCCAAGCCCACTGAAGTCACCTTTGGGCCCCCTCACATCAGTAGGCTGAGGAATGAGAACAGAAACGGGCAGCAACAACTTTTCTTTTGAAGTGTTTCTTCCCTTTCCAGAGCAACTTTGTAGTAATTACTAGGCTTCACAAGTTTTCAGAAAATATGGGCATAAATGTAATAGGAGAGGAGTTGACAGAAACTGTTGTTTGTAAACAGTCTGAGCAAAATGGCTAAAAATTAAGCTTGAATGTAAAAGTTGCAGCACAATCATCGAACCAAAACTCTGGTTTACAAAACTGAAAAACACGAATATAGCCACCTTATTTCCCAAATCACCTATCCAGACCTTTTAAAAAAATCACCCATAGGGGAAAGTATAAAGTTGTGGCCCAAATCAATTAAGATGCATCTACATCTACATCTGAAAAGCTCAATCTGGTTTCTTCTCACCTAAAGCTTTTTTTTTTTTTTTGCTTTATTCTCTGCTCAGTAACCTGGGACAAGGACCCTTTCTGTAGAGCTTCTTCCCTTTTATTTATACAGAGCTGGCAAATGTGGAGCCTGTTTCAGGCACAGGGAAGGAAATAATATGAACATATGCCCACTTCTCACTCCAGATGGGTCACATAGTCCCTGACACCCTGGAAGGCTGAGGACAAAGGTAGTATTAGAGGAACTGCACAAATCAGTGGAAAGTTTTTGTCTCCTCCAGCGATCACATCCCAAACGGTGCCCAGCATAGGGTGGCTGACAGTCAATTTGCACCCAAAAAAACCCCAAAACCCCAAGGTTGTCAAAAGAAATGATGCAGGTTTCTGACACTGACTCTCTCATACCTAATAATGAGAATTATTAGTCACCCTGCCCTGCCTCTTGAAAAGTCCCTGGAAATCCAAAGGTGATTTATTTATTCCCCAAAGAAAGAGGGCCCTTTTGGAGGGAAGCTGCCCACCATTGCCCCTCTACTAGGAAAGGAAGGAATCCAGATGTGGGGGGTTGTTTTTCTAGGTTTGTTTGTTTTTTCAGGAAGGAAAGAAAAACAACAGGCTGGAAGGATCAGGCAGGGGAAGCCTGGCTCGGAGCCAGGATGGAAGCGACTTTTCAAGGTGCCAGGCTCGCCTGACAGCCCCTCAGCTGCGGGCGCCGGGTCCTTCCCTCAGCACTGCAGCACTCACCTTTCCCGCCGCAGCGGTGGGGACACGGGCACATCTGCCAGGCCCGGCTCTGGGGGGCCCGCAGCTTCCTCAGCCCCAGCAAAGAAAAACCACCCTCCCCGCAAAGGGTGCAGAGAGTCGGGCACCGCGGGCAGGGGGTCTCCTCAAGTTACCCCTGGATTGCAGCGTGCTCCAGCCACAGGAAGAAGGCACACACACACACACACATATATGCACACATGCACACACACCCACACATATATATTCACACACGCAGATACGCATAGATATACACGCACATACACACACGCGCGCGCAGAGGCGCGCGCAGCACCCCGGGGTCTCTCCCTCCCCAGCTCCCTTTGTTGCCGCCACTGCGGCGGGAGCCGGGAGCCGGGAGCGCCCCGGCGCGGGCCAGCCCTGCCTGCCACAGCCCCGCGGCTGCCCGGGATGCTGTCCCGGGTCCCCGCACCAACAAACAATGTCCGCCCGCCTGCCCCCCCGCAAAAAAAAACACCTCCCCACAAAGTTTCCGTGGCAAAGCCTGCAAGCGGCGCGGCTGGGGCGGCCCCAGGGCCCCCGGAGCTGGGGGGAGGCAACTCCCCGGTGCCCCGGGGGACGGGATGCAGAAGGAGCGCAGGTACCTGAAGGCGGTGCCGGCGGTGCGGTTCCTCCTCCACGCCTTGCCCTGCTGCAGCAGCACCCCCTGCACGATGTCCTTCTCGGCGGGCAGGCGGTAGGCGGGGAAGACGTAGAGCCAGCAGAGGACGAAGGCGCCCAAGGCGCTGGCTCCCACGGGCAGGCGGGTGC
>NW_005842236.1:1329832-1347286 GCF_000455745.1 Alligator sinensis
CCAGCCCCTGCCGCCGCCTCCCTCCCCTCTCCTCTCCTCTCCTCCCCTCCCGCGCTCCGGTCCCGTGCTCCCCCAGCTGCCGACGCGGCTCCCGCACCCTCCCCGCCGCCCGCGCCCTTGGAAATTTCCATGCTGCCCCTGAGGGGGGCTCGGCCTCCGCCCCAGTGCCCCGGGGGGCGGCACCAGGGCTTCCCCCCCGCCCCCCTCCCCAGCGAGCGGGCACCGGGGGGGCGTCCGGCCGCGCTCCCGACCTGCCCCTACACGCACACATGTGCACACCAGTATACACACACGCATGCACACGCGCACACACACAGGCATACACATCAGTATATGCCATGCACACACACTACTGCACGCACACATGCATACACCAGTATACATGCATGTGTGCGCGCACATGCTGGTATACATACACATGTACACACCGGATACACACTCACACACACAGTAGGCATGCACACATGCCCACCTGGGCTCTGGCTACCCCACGCAGGAATGTGGGGGGATGATGCCCACCCACAAGTCTCCGTGTCCCCAGTGGGCTCTTGTGCACAGGGCTCGCTTTCCCCTGGAGGACTCCCAGCCCCCTGCCACACCAGGCAGCACAGAGAAGGGATCCCTGCTCCCACCCCAACAGCAGCCCCACAGGGCAGCAGGTGTTGCCTCCCCCTCCTCAGCCCAGAGCACCTCGCATGCCTCCAGGTGTGCAGGCTAGCTGGGAACTGTCCAGGCACATCAGGGCACAAAACCTTTGCTGCATAGAGCCTTTGTACTGGAGGAGGAAAGAAATCCCCTTCCCAACCCCTAGGAGCCCCAGGAAAACACCAGCTGGGCACCTTGCCTCCCAAAAGTGTGGGCTAGCAAGGTGGGAGGCTGCAGCACTTCCCACAGTGCCCCCTTCCCCCCCTGCACACAAGGTTTTCAGGGAACTTCAGGTGAACCTGCTAATACCTTGTCAGGAAAAGCTCCTTTACTACTGCAGGGAGCATGTGGAGACAAGCTATGCCAGCCAGGAAAGGCAATGTGAACACATGGACCATTCCAAACCACGGGCAAGACTTTCCTAGTCAACACTACAAACATTTTCCAAAATCTTTGCAAAGAATGCATCTACATTCAGAACTGCCCTGAGCTGGGGGGAGAGGTGGGGTGGGAGAACCCTTCCTTGTATGGCCAAAGAAACAACCCCTGTCTTGACAAGAGGAGAGAAGGTGGCTTCTGTTGTCAACCCACAGAAGGTCTGTGTACATGCACCAGCATCTTCTGCTAGCTGCTATAGACCCTTTCAGAAGCTGGTACGCATGCTTCATCCCTGCCATAACTGCCACGCACAGCCAGGTGGATGTGACTGTCATCCACAATCCCTCGATTCAAGGATGGTCTCTACCACAGCCCATTGATGGGTCTTGAGGTGACTTAAGAATCCAACCCTTGAGCCACGGCTCCAGTCACAGAGGCTGTAGGTCTTTCCACAAAGGGAAGTAGCTCTAGGCTGGGATTCCTCTCCTTTTCCTTCCTCTGTCGTCTCTTCTCTGATTCGAGGGCAAGGCTTTACCTCAAAATGAGCTGCTATTTGGTTTACCAGCCAGACACTGCTCTCCAAGCTGCTGGGCTTGCATATCAGCAATTGGATCTGTATAGGCCAATATAGCTCATTAATAATCGGCCATTGGTATCGGCCCAAAAAATCTTTATCAGTACACCCCTACCATTTACCCATGTCAAAAGGCCCATAGTCTTTATGGATTCACATTAACTTCATAGGCATTGATGAAGTAAAATAAGAGATGGCAATGGAATATTCTTTGAATTTCAATTTATTTTTTTAAATCAGTCCCAAACCCCAGAGTTCACTCCTTGAATAGGTAGAATTCTCTTTAATTTCAAGATGAATGAACTGCAAGAGGAGTCTTGGTTGAATGAATAAGGCAAGTCTAAAGATTGACATATAATTGGATTAATACCTGCTGGCCAGATGGTGGTAATAAAAGAATATCTAGCTCTTTTCAGCCAGCAGTTTCATGCAGATAAGGCCTGATTCCAATCACACATGGGTGTAAGCCAGGGACACTCAGTGGAGTTATTCTAGGGCAGTAATTCTCAACCAGGGTGCCATGGCACCCTGGAGGGCCTTTAGATCCTTTCGAAGGTGCCATGAGGTGCCACACAAGCTAACTCTGTTAGGTTTACAAACCTGGTTCATGAGATAAACCCAGAGACTTCAAGTAGAAATCCATAGTTGTGGTCTTTCTGAGTTCTTTGCAACAGAAAATACTACTTTACCAATTTAATCAAATACAAGGCAAGGTTTTTTTTCTTCAATCAGCATGGAGAAAAAATCTCATCTTATGTTTGCATGTAAGGAAACCTCATTAAAAACATTTCTATCATTAAAGTGTTGCCAAAAACAGCATGTGCTCTGTAATAGAAACCTACTACGAAGTTGATTAAATGTAGCCAACACTGAGCATGAATATCAAATACATGACCCATACAGGGTAAGCATAGTTATAGGAACATGGTGGGGAAGGGCTTAAAAAATGTTCAGTTGCTCCCCCAGGAGGGAACAAGCACTGGGTCTGGCAGTACTGCAATACCAGGTCAGTACTTTGAGAAGCCAGAGCAAACTCTGACAGCCTTCCCTAGTTCTCAAACATGCTGATGGAAATCTACCACATTTTTTAAAATTAAATTTCCTTTCCAAGTCCAAAGCAGTTCTGAATTTAAGTACCAAATGAGAGCTGAGCAGAGCTCAATCATTCAAGTCCGTGTGGCACTACCATTGACAAGTATTCTCTCTCAGACTCTTCAGTCTGGGGTTACAGATAGTCACAAATCAATGGCAGGCATCCTACATGCAAGACAAAGCCCGGAGGCCTTGAGGTTCAGATGTCCCCTAGTCTCACTTGCTCCTAGCCAAAAGGTCAAAAGAGCAAGCTAGAGGGAAAACCCAAGAGCAATCCCCCACCACCAAAAATTGTGTATCTGAGATCCTTGCATTTGGAGGCATTTGTAAATTTTTTCTGGGGTCAGCCTGTCCACAGTACAAGGGACAGGCCTTCACCCTTTAACTATACCAAGCCATTCAAGGCCAAGAAGATCATGGATCCCCCCATGGAGAGGTGGCACATGTGCCACAGACCCAACCTCTGCTTAACTTTTGCCTCCTTCTTCTCCAAGGCCCTTCTTCCACTCAGCTTGGGGCCAAAATTCACCCAGAGGATTGGCCTATTGATTTGAGCCAAAAGACCTAGAGGGAAAGTACAGCCCATCTGAATGAGACATAGTACCAATTGCATTCAGTCCCTCTAAGTCAGGCTTGTCCAACATATGGCCCGTGGGCTGCCATGCGGCCCGCCAAGCCATTTTCTGAGGCCTGAGGTCCCTCGCTTGGGACAGGCAGGTGGGGGAGAGGAGGGGAGCTGCTCACCCCCAGTGCCGGGCTCACATGACCTCCCATGTCATGTGAGCCAGGTCCTGCCGCCACCCTGAGGACTGCACGGTGTGGGGCTGCCCCGGCCGTGCCTGACGCGATGAGCTGGGGGCAGGTCATGGCACCCTGCACAGGCAGTCAGCAGGGCAGCCCTGGGGGGGCCCTGCACTCCGGGCTCACACCACTGAGGCCACCGGGGCTGTGTGCGCAGGCAACTGGGCACCATGGTGAGTGTGGCCATGCAGGCAGGCAGGCAAGGGGCTGTGGTGAATTGGCCGCCTCACTCTGGCCCCCCTCGGGCAGCACCAGCTCGTGAGGCTGCTCTGCTCAGGGGTGGCCCGGGGGGGAGGGGAGATTGTCGCTCCCTGTGGCTGGGCCAAGCACTCTTCTCCTGCCGCCATGGCTGCCTACGCCCTCCGAGGGGCCGTTTGCCTTTGCCACAGGGAAGCGCAGAGGAGCGGCCCGTGTTCCCCCGAGGCCTTCCCCCACCAGGAGCCGCCCTGGGCAGACCAGGCCTGAGACCCTGCCAGGCTGGGAACTGGCTTCGCTCCCGCAGTTCCGCCATCCCCCATCTCGTGTTGCCTGGGCTCCAGCCGCATCTGCCCGAGTGCTGCCAAGACTTTGGGCAGCGGTGTTGCTGGTGTGGATAAGGCCTGGGGAAGCAGTGGTACAGGAGGCCCCGTGGCCTGCATGAAAGCACCAGCTACATCGGTTTGGTCACATATTTTAACACAGCTGTCAAATATCTTCTGGGACTACCTTCAAATGGTGGTCGTAATAGGCAGAAGGGGGGCCCCAGCTGTTGGGATGGCTGGTCCAGGATATCATTTACTGTAGTTTGTCACTAGCTGAGTGCAGGTGGGGGTTTATGCCAACTTTGCTTTATGTCAGGCTTGTCCAACATATGGCCCGCGGGGTGATAAAATATGAATATGGCTTGCTGGCCCACTGGGTGATAAAAAGTTCATGATCCGGCCCCACATTCAAAAAGGTTGGACACCCCTGCTCTAAGTTCTGACTTGTTTTCAGGTCATGATGAGTCAATACATTGAATACATTTTTACTTCCTCTTCACTCCCACAGCTGGACTGCACCTTTCTTTTTGATTTCCAATTATCCCGGTTTCTTTGCCAGTCTTAAATGTCTGGCAAACATCACCAAATGGGGCTACAGACAGTTCACACAGAATCCCTGTTGCCCCCTCTCTCAGCCTCTTGCATATGATTAATGTGGCCCTCCCCTCCATAAGGTGAAGCCAAATGAGGTTGCCCTGCACCTCATCTGCATGTAACAATTTGGAGCATCCCAGGACTTGTGACAAGAACACCCCTTTCTAGTCATGAGTGGAGAGCTAATTAGCACATGGATCCTTTGTGGGGTTGGGGGAGTGGAATCTGGAGTTCCATACCATTTTGACCAGTTTACATCCTGCATCATAAGCACTGTAGAAAGCCAGGAACCTCCTGTTGTACAGACACATGGACGTAGAGTGGTAGGCTGTGTGAAAATGGCTCTGAGCAAGTGCCAGACCTACTACCAGAAATCGGTAGTGGAGGATGGAGAGGATGTGGCCAAAGCCACCTGGCACAGAGACACATGGCACAGGATCTTCCAACTTCCTCCTAGCAGGGAAGGGGGCAGTGACAGCAAGGAAGAGGAAGAGGAAAATGGAACTGAGGACAGCAACAGCAGCAGTGCATCCTCCAGCAGGAGCTGGAGTAACTGCAACACGGATGACTGGTGAACTGAGTCTGTGACCCCACAAATGGGGTGGAGATGAAAAGAAGGGGTTGCCTGGTCTAAAAGACCAGAGTTTGTGTGTGTGTAGCATGCGGAGCAGATATTGTAATGGATCCAGGTGGCCAGTGGGCCTTTGTATGGGTGCAGTCTTTGTAACAGGACATTGGAGACATAGGTTTACAAAACAAGACAAAACAAAAAAAACACCTTTTGTTTTAGGCTAATGTAATTGAACATATACGGAGATGGATTTGAATGGCATTGTATAGTGGAGGGTGTGTCATAGGCCAGCTGGGCACTGTGAGTGTATCAATTTAGTTGCAGGCTGACTGGGTGCTGCAACTGTATCAGCCACTGGGCTGTTTGGTTCAGGATCAAGGAGGCAGAGTTGGGAGCGGGGCAAAGGCAAATTTATTACAGCTTACACACACAACAGTCAACAGAAAGATAAATGTGATAAGCAGATAATGCAGTATTAAAGAGCTAATAGTAAATAACAACAATGGATGGTAGATGGATCGATTCTGTCACAGGCCAACTGGGCACTGCGAGGGTATCAGCCACTGGTCTGTTCAAAACAACAGATAGACAGACATGGGTTGGCAACTTATCAATAGTCCCTCGATGCCAGGTGCGCGCCAAGTGATTCCAGTGAAGTCAGGCGTCCCCAATGCTGTCGGAGGGATTACCGGGGAAGCTCCCTTGATCAGGATCTGATCCTCACTCACACCAGGAGTCTGGGGTCCGGGCTTTGAACAGCAATGACCATTCTGTTCCATCCTTCCTGATGGTCACCTAACGCATGTGTTTTTCATACCTAGTCTTATGCTAATCTGTTGGTTTTAGAGCCACTCACAATCTTGCCCTATAGCTATTACCCTATGGGATTGAAATGTGTTAAAAATTATTTTAAAAGTTTACTACCTAGACATGGGTTTATCCAATAAGCAAATTACAATGCAGCACCTTTAGGTTTGAAATTGACATCACTCTGCCTAGCCCAACCCTTTTAGGTTTCTCTAAATACGCTTTCTTGGGATGCACTTTCCTGGAATGTGCTGGGTGTGCCAGGCAGTTGGATCCCGTTTTTATCATCAAGGCTGAACCCGGAGCAAAAAACGTTAGGTCAGATAATCTTGCAGCTACAGCTTTGCCTTTGGGGCCCAGTCAGTTCCACGATTAATATGAAGAGTTACGTTTAATCAAAATGATAAAAACTATGACAGACAAGTTACATTTGTGGGCTACAAACTTACAGCTTTATATTAGCTAATATTACCTGTTAGGCAAAATACCAAATGCCTCCAAGAAGTACATATTTATTGCTTATTAATCCCTCTGGTTCTGGCCGTCACAAGGGTGCACCCCTCTCCAATGCACTGCAGACAGGACACCCTACAAGTCATGTAATTAGCTTCCCAGTGGCCAGCTTCCAGTGGTAGGATCTCGGCTACTTGCCTACTTTATGGAAATAGGGTTCTTCTCCCTAGCTTGCTCCTATGGCCATTTGCTATGGGTAAGGGCAACTTAGAGACACACATGGTATTTGAACAAGTGAGTTTCGCTCAGTCGGGAAGATTCAGAACTGATTTGATCTTGAATACGAAAGATTTTTTTTTTTTTGGAAGAAGTATAGTTTGTACTATGTATAAGTAGATACAAAAGTCCTGCTTAAACGTATGTTTTCAGAGCACCTGTTCTAAAAATTGCAGCAGTTTCAAAAAAGGCAAACTGCACCGATTCTGGCTGAACTAAGTCTATGGTATTTAAAACTCAGTCTGTAGTATTTTTCCTATATGCAAATTTTGCCCCTCACTTCCAGGTGTTCAGGAAAAGGAGGGTCTAACAGTAAGGAGAGGGGGAAGAAGTTGAGGAAAGGGCAAACGGGAGGGGTTCTACCTGACCCACCAGGTTTGTTTTCCCTACTGTAGCAATGAGTGTGGGACAAATTCAAGGCAAACCTCCAATAATTAGATTCTATACTTGGGAAACTATCAGATTTATAAATTTTCCATATATATAGAATCACCTTTTGGGGGGTCATCTAATATTCAAGTAAATACAGTATTTTTCTCTAAGCAAAAAAGGAATGAATATTAAGAGCTGGCATTTTCCAAGTGGTGCCTCAAATCTACACAGGGGTGCCTTGAATCTAAAAAGGTTGCTCTAAGAGGAGTTCAAAGTCCAGCCCTTCACTTCTTGAAGCTATTCTGCTTCTAGCTGATATTTTACTTTCTCTCATTCTTTCCATTAAAAACAGAATTCTTCTAGTGAATCCCTAGTATAAGAGTACTGAGATGTTATAATCTTAAATGGAAAATAAGCAGAAGAAATGTGTTAAAACAAGAACCTTGCATTCAAACAACTATCCTTAATATTTCAGTGACAGTTTGGATGTGTATGGGCCTAACAAAGCTGGCATAAACATAGAAAGAGGCAGATGAGAACTGGAAATTCAGCTCTCAATCCTTCCCTTATACCCTCACTTCTAGGGAAGACTTCACTAATCACCAGGGATCCTGGTTTTCTCTATTTAGAAATCCAAAATTCTCTCTCGCGCTCTCGCTCACCAGTGTCTCAATCATTAGAATAAAAATAGATTCTAAATACCTATATATTGTGGGGTTCGATTTGGGGGTTTTTTTATCATGTAAAATCAGAGCTCCCCTTGCCTCCTTCACTCACCAGGATGTGGGTCCAACTGCAGCTGTCCCCCTCCCAGCTGCTTTGCAGAGCTGAGCAGCCGTGACATTTTGGTGCCATGCCCCTGCCTATGCCGTTGCCCCTCACACCCAACCAACACTTCCCCAGCCCCACAACCATGCTGGTGCCCCTCACTCCTGACCCTTTGCTCCCAACTCCCCAGTGTGTGGGACCAAGGGTACATGTGTGGGCTAAGGATGTGTGGGCATAGGAGGAGCCATAGGTGATGTAGTTGGGGGTGTGGTAGGGACACATGCCCCCTCACTCAGATTTCTACACCCACAGTGGGGTATGGGGCTATGGTTTGGCCAGACCATCACTGGGCAGGAGCCACTTCTGCGGCCCAGTGAGCAGGACCCGGTGCAGGAGGGATCACCACACCAGCATGGCTGCCAAGGTGAGGCACCCCCTGCCCTCCTACCAGCAGTGGGGGCACATCTCTATGCTGCTGCCACAAGCCCCACACCAGTCACACTGCCATGGCCTCCAAGGTAAGGCATCACAGTGGCACAGAGTTGTGCCCCTCTGCTGCTTCTGGGTGGGCAGTGGGCACCTTACTTTGGTGGCCATGGCAGTGCAGCATTCCCAACAGCAGCACCAAATTTCCTCACCCCACTCTGCCTCCTGCACCATGTCCCACCCACTAGACAGTGGAGGTGGCTCCTGCCCAGTGCTGGTTTTCCCAGATTGCAGCCTTGTGCCCCTCTATGGGTGCAAAAATTTACAGAGGGTATGTGCCCTTACCTACAGGGAACTGCTCTCCACCATGCTGTCTGGCAGCATTGCCAGCCATGTGCATGTGTGCATATTAATATATTCATAGACTGTTAGGGGCTGGAAGGGATCTTGCAAGATCATCGGGGCCCGCCTCCCTGCACCAGGCCAGGAAGAACACTAACTGGGGTCAGGTGATCTTCTCTTGAAGATTTCTAGGGTAGGTGATTGTACCACCTCTGGAGGGAGCTTATTCCACAGTCTGGACACCCTGGCTGTGAAGAAGTTTTTCCTAGTGTTAAGCCTGAAACAGTCTCCCAAGAGTTTGTGGCCATTACTCCTGGTTTTTCCCAAGGGTGCCCTGGTGAGCAGTTGTTCGCCAAGCCCTTGATGTATTCCCCTGATATAGCAGTAAGCTGCTACCAAGTCCCCTATCAGCCTTCTCTTTTTTAGGCTGACAAAAACCACGTCCCCCAGCCTTTCCTCATATGGCTTGCCTTCCAAGTCTGATCATATGGGTGGCTCTTCTCTGGACTCTCTCAAGCTTTTCCGTGTCCTTGATGAAGCGCGGCACCCAGAACTGGATGCAGTACTCCAGCTGCAGTTTCACTAATGCTAAGTAAAGTGGAAGAATCACTTCCTTGGTTTTGCTTGAGATGCATCGGTTGATGCATGCCAGAGTATTGTTTGCACTGCTGGCTACAACATTGCACTGACGGCTTATGTTCATACTGTGGTCTATTATTACCCCTAGGTCCCTTTCAATTGTGATGCTCGTCAGTATGGCACCACCAAGCCTGTAAGTATGTTGGGGATTGTTCATCCCCAGAGGAGCACTGTACACTTCTCAATGTTGAACTTCATCTGATTCCAATCCGCCCAACTTGCCAACCTGTCTAGGTCCACCTGTACCTGCAGCCTGTTTTCAAGCATGACCACACTCCCCCATAACTTGGTGTCATCCGTGAACTTGGTCAGTGAGAACTTTACCACCACATCCAAATCATTGATAAAGATGTTGAAAAGCACTGGACAGGGCACGGACCCCTGAGGGACACCAGTGGCCACTTCTCACCAGGACAACACAGATCCATTCATTAGAATATCAAAGCAAAGTAGTCATTCAGGAGTTCAGTTTTCTCCTGGGTGTCAGTAACCCGCTGTCCTGAGTTGTTAAACAATGGCCCCATGCTTCCATTTGTTTTCCTCCTGTTCCCTATATACCTAAAGAAGGACTTCTTATTGTCCTTGATTTCTTTTGCTAGTTTAAATTCAGTTGCTGCCTAAGCCTTTCTAATCTGCTCCCTACAAGTGCAGGATGTTGTTGAATAGTCCTTCTTGGACATTGTTCTAAGCTTCCATTACTTGTATGCCTCTTTTCCCCCCCCGCCAAGAGGACCATGATATCCCTATTAAGGAAAGAGGGCTTACCAGCCCTTCTGCTACCTTCCCTCTGCATGGGAATGGACTTCTTTTGTGCTTCAAGGATTGTGTTCTTGAGGAACAACCACTCATCATGCACTCCTTTCACCTTTGGTCCCTGGTCCTGCAGCACCTCCCCTACTATTGCCCTGAGCCTGTTGAAATATGCATATGCACATGGCCCCCTGCCTGTAATCAGCTTCCTTCCTCTCCCCCCAGCCCCAAGCAGTCCCTTGTAGACTGGAATTCTGTCAGTCTGCAAGGGGGAACCCATGGTTTCCCAGATTTTTCTCCTTTAAAAGGAGAAAATCCATGTTTTTCCATGGGAAACAGAAAATCCAGATCCCTGCTAATCACATCCAAAACAGCCACATTATTTTGATTCTGAGTAAGTTATACAAGTTAAAATGGCACATATTCTGAATTTGGTTCAGATGCAATCTAAAAAGGAACAGATTTCATGAAAACAACTAGTCACTCTATATTAGAACACTAATAAAAGCAACATGTGGAAAAGCAATTCATAACAACACTGAACAGAGCCATTAGTACAACAAGGAGAAATAGAACTATCCCGAGCAATATTATCTGCCTTTTTTCTGATTTTCTGCAAAGTATCTGTCAAGTTTTCCCCTATCTCCATTGCCTGGATGTTAAGTTACAGGTTTAAAGTAGCAATATAGACACACAACTCACAAATCACATAAGACTTCCTCATTTGTGGCTGTGGCAGGGCACTGTTGGTGCCTGCCACTTTAAAGACTCATTTAAAGACTCAGCCAAGCAGCCAGCAGGTGCTTGATTGCAGCGGCCATTTTAGGTCTCTGGCCACCCATATAAACAGAGCATTTTGCTGCTAGGAGGCAGGTAGTAACATTGCCTGGCTGCAAAGCTGCTTGGAACATCCTGGAGGTAAGGGCAGAAGCTGTAGGGGATGGTTTGGAGGCTCCTGGTCATGACCTAAAAATGCACCCTGCCAGGAGTGGGTGGCCTGGTGGGGCTCTCAGTGGCACAGGAGCCCCCAGGAAATGCCAGGCCAGTTACCACCCCAGTGAAAGGTGGGTCAGGGCATCTTAATAACCCTAGCTCCCACAACTGGGTGGGTCACCCCACAGAAGGGTCAGGAAGGCAGACCCGACAGAGACAGGAGACTCAGAAGCCTGACTTGTAATCCATCGACTAGTTAATTCTGGGGCCGGGACCAGAAGGGTCAAAGGGCCAGGGGCCCACTGAGAGGGATGCCCAGAGCTGAGGGCATGGGGTTCCGACTGGCCTGGTGGTGAGGCTAGGGCCTGTGTGGCCAAAGGTCCCGGGGGGGACCACACCTGTAAGGGGGAACAGATCAGGGAGCTAGGCAGCCCAAATGAAGGTGAAGTAGGCCGCCTGAGTGAAGGGATCCAGTAGGGGTCTGAACTGAAGGATTCTGGGGCCCAGTGTGGGGCTGATGAGGTTAACATCAGTGGATGCCATCTGCAAGGCTTGGGGTGTGGGGGAGGGGAAGAACAGAGCCACAGATAGCGCCCCCTGGCATTGGGGCAAAAAATGGGCAGCTTCTCACCTGATTGATTGATTGATTGATTAAACAGCTAGGCATGGCAGGAAAGAAGGCGAGCGGTTGGCCCAGAACAGGTGGGCAGGGCCAACGGTAGATGGGCCCTGAGAAGGCTCCCTGTTACAGTGGCCCATATATACTTAATCTTCCTCACACTTGTAGTTTCCTGCCTTTGCATTTCCCTTTCTGTCCTAGAGGATGAAACCTATAGTGTTTTCCCTAGGCCTTTGGGTTCCAGGGATGGGGTACTCACTAAGACCTCCATGCCCCTGGGGTTCTGCCCTCAAGCCATCATTCAGCAGAGACCGGTGGGGTGATAAACAGCTTCATCTTTATTAGGAAACAGGACTGAGCATCATACACACTCTAGCTTGCAGGGAGAACCACCCACCGCCACCAAACTACACTCACATGGCATCAGGGGGAAAAGTGGACTGTTTCACCGCAGGCCCCTTAAAGGTACATTCCATATACCACATCCCCTTTCTTTACTCTGGGAGCTTCCTCTTAAATAGTTGAATATTCATCAGTAGCTACTTTAACTTGTAACACCTTGGGATCGTGAAGCCAGAAGTTGCTAGCACTTGGCTCACCAATGGGGTCTAGGCTTTACCACTATTCTATTACATAGTCCTCATACTTCACAGGCAACTTGACATCACACATACTAAGAGTGAATGTGTGGTGATCGGGTGTCTCTATAGTGAAGACCAAGCTTCTGATAAGGACACCTATTATGTGCATGAAGGTTTGTTAGGCCTTCAACCTCACCGGGGGTCTATATGATTTGGGACAGCAAAGGGTTAATTCCCCTGGACATTGGTCTGCAGCCTGGCCCCATCCAGAGGCATACCACTATCAATGAAAACTTAACACTGAGGCAAAGGTTAACAAAAATATATTACCAAGGTAAGTATAGAAAAAACCTAATAATAAAGCCACAATACAACAATGAACCAGTCAACAGAGAGCTAAGAGAACACTATATACAATAACAGACACAAGTAAGAATGAATGCAGGCCTGTCACCAGAGGTGGCAGCGAAGATCACTCTGAAGCAGACAGGCAAGATGGCCTGTCAGCCTGTCACAGAGTCTGTTCCCTACAGGATTTCCATCTTTTCCTCATGGCATGGGTGGGGTCCTACAGGAGGGCCGTGATCTCCTTAAGGCCCCTTTCTCCATGCCACGTCAGCCCAAGGGCCCAAGTCAGCCCAAGGGCACCCTCTAATTCTCACCCGCCACATCTTTGATGTTTAGATAAGTTTGGGAGGTTGCCTTACGCCCTCTTGGTCACTTCTTGGTGTTGGTTCAGACCCCGTGGTTTCCCAGGCCCCTTATGGGTTCTCACTCTACGATGGGTGCTTCAGGGACACCCTAGCCTTAGGGTGTATGTGTGGCTCCAGCCACCCCTTATACCACACCCCAAGCCTCACAGCTGGACTAGACGTTGGTCTGTCAAATATACACTCACCCTCTGGGGTCCTCTCCGTAGCACTGCCCTCTCAGGGATCCTCTGCAGTGCTGCCCTCTCTCTGGGGCCTTCGCAATAACACTGCCCTTCTCTCCAGGGCCTTCTCCACAATGCTGCCCCTTTCGATAATACTGCCCTCTCCTCGGGCCTTCTCTGTACTGCTGCCCTCTCCTTGGGCCTTCTTAAGTGCTGCCCCCTTCTCTGGGGCCTTCTCAGAATGCCACCCCTCTCCTGGGGCTCTCCATGCCCACACTGGGCCTTCTCAGTAAAGCCACCCATCTCTCAGGGCTCACCACACTGCTACCCCCTTTCTCTGGGGCTCACCGCACCCGCACTGGGGCTTCTCAATAGTGCCCCCTCTCTGGGGCTCACCACACCCACACTGGGGCTTCTCAATAGCACCCCCTCTCTGGGCCTGGGGTCTATGCACCCCATACACCACACCCTTACTGGCACTGGGGTCCCCACGCTACTGTGGGTCCCCTATGAGGCCTCCTCCAACCCCTAATAGCCTCACCCAAACCACCGGTATAACAACAACAAAGCAAAACACAAGCCCCTAGGCTGTAACATAATTTAAAGCCACCTGGCTAAAACCATGTTGCTCTGACATCTTAGAGCGGTCATCCTTTACTCAGCTTAAGCTGTACCTGCAGTCAGGCTCCTTCTCACATCCTGGCTTAAAAGCTCCTATCTCTCTGGCTACTGGCAGGGAACCACTCTGGCCTCAGCTCCTGGGCTTTATAAGAGCCAGGCCCTGCCCCTTACAGCCAGCTGACCGCTGGCAGGTATGGGTCGTTTGCTGACTCCAGTTGCCCTGGCAACCAACAGCTGGGCTCCTTATTCACTGCTAGGGCTTTTTCTCTAGCAGTTTCTCCTCTTTAGGAGCAGGGCACCTTAGTGCTCTGTGACACCTCACTCTCAGTGAGTACTCAGTACCTCCAAAGGGGTGGGTGATACTTTACCATCCAAAGGTGTGCAGGTGAATACAGGTGAGTAGAGGATGGTTCTGTCTATGCGTGTATATCTCTGTGAATGGATGGAGTTCAGTTACATACTCCATTCAAGCAACTCTCATACTCATCACATAGATGAGCAGGTCATCAAGTGACTCAGTTTCTCACAAGCTTTCAGTCCCAGTCGGATACAACGCACACTGACTCCAACTCAGTCACTCTCCCAGGCGAGCACCCTGCCACCACATGGGCTCACGACACACGTGTATATCTCTGTGAATGGATGGAGTTCAGTTACATACTCCATTCAAGCAACTCTCATACTCATCACATAGATGAGCAGGTCATCAAGTGACTCAGTTTCTCACAAGCTTTCAGTCCCAGTCGGATACAACGCACACTGACTCCAACTCAGTCACTCTCCCAGGCGAGCACCCTGCCACCACATGGGCTCACGACACACACAGGCTCAATCACTTCCTCCATAGCTCCGGAAGTAACAGTCCTGACAGGTTTTATAGTGTTCACATCATGCCACCTGCCAATCATATGCCAGAACCAATTATTAGTCAGACCCTTCCATCATTCATCTGTCCATCACATCACTGGCCAATCTGGAGGGTTGTTACCTCAGGTAAGTATTTCATGACACACTTTACATTGGAAACATGTTCCCTCCAAATTCAACTTATTCAGCATACAGGCTGATTGCGTATGCTTGTCAGTCCTATGTAGGTCAATGGACCCATAGGTTCAAGAGTTCACTCTCCTCCATCTGAGGTACTGCAGCTGGGGTTAACAGTGGGTACTGGTGGATTCTCTGAAATGTAACAAAACTCTTGCTCTTGGTGGTCTGGTTTTACTTCTGATATTTGTTCTGCTGCCATCTCTGAGTTGCATCAACATGTTCTGCTGGTACTGATGAGTAATCCTTTAAGCGTCTAATGTTCCTCCTGTAGACATTACTGCAGGGGTTTTCTGGGTTGGAGTACTTGAGGGCATGTGCCATTGTGATTGTTTACTTAAGCTTATCCAGGGCTTCCTGATGGCTCAGGTCCCCATTGCCACATAACAGTTTTGCTCAACTGTATGCAGTACGTTTGCTTCTACAGACATAACATGAACCTGGGCACTTGTGAGAGCCTTTGCCCTGCAGATACCCACAGCCTGTGCTAGGATAAGGGAGGGGTTTTCCAGAAGCCTTTGCTTGAGTTTGCTGTCAGTTATGCTGAAGACAATTTTGTCCCTCAACATAACATCCTCAGCAGGTCCAAATTCACAACACTGTACTCTATTTCTGAGGTCTGTAACAAAATCATCTATGCCTGCAGCCCCATTGTATCTAAGTTGCCAGAACTAATACCTTTCAAAAACAGGGTTTTTCCTGGGTTCAAAGTATTTCTTGAATGCTGCTAGCACCTCTGAAATGGTTTTGTTATTGGGGTCTGCAAACACACCTTGCATGTTGTTGTAAATTTCTAGGGATTTATCCCCAATGTAGTGAAGCATGACTACAATTTTACAATCCTCTGCCTATTCCTTAGCCTTTGTGACTGCAAGTTATAATCAAAGTTTCTGTTCCCATCTCTTCCAATTCTCCCCAAGATTTCCAGTAAAGGACAATGCTGGTGCAGGTTTGAGATGCTCCACTATTTTTGTTTGTTTTTTTTCTGTGGGTGAAAGCTGTAACCCCCTTAATCGGTCTGCTGGTGACTTCACCGAGAGACAGGTCACTTCTGACACCATATAGTGTTTTCCTAGGCCCTTGGGTTCCAGGGATGGGGTACTCACTTAGACCTCCATGCCCCTGGGGTTCTGTCCTCGAGTCATCATTCAGCAGAGACCGGTGGGGTGATAAACAGCTTCATCTTTATTAGGAAACAGGATTCAGCATCACACACACTTGCAGGGAGAACCAACCACCACCACCAAACCGCACCTACATGGCATCAGGGGAGAAATTGGACCATTCCACCACAGGTGTCTTAAAGGTATATTCCATATACCACAGCTGATACTTTTGTCAGTTATTCTGTAAAATGTTGGCCACTGAGAAAAAAGAAGTAAGCCAGTGCAGTGGGGTCAGCTTCCAGAGTTCTTAAAGAGACCACAGAACACAACTGCAATCTTTTAGAAATTCATACAGATTTTTAAAAGGAGATGCTGATCACCTCTGCTGATACCCAGGCACCTAACCTTAGACCCCTTCCACAAAAACGGTGGGAGCTTTTCTATTCCACTTGAGCAGCCCATTCATAACATGTCTCAGTGCATTTTTCCCTCTTTTCAGATGTTATCAGAATAACTATGTTGGAATCAGTTTTTAGGCTAGAATTTATTTAAAATTTATGAAAGTCTCATTGTGCTGTAATGTAAATCTACAGTTTGATTGCACTCTGCTAATACTTAAATAATATAACTTGCTTTTCCAATTACTTTGTTTCTGTAACTACTTCATGTTCCACTCTTGGAAAATTTGTACGGGGTGCACGCAAACACACACATGCATGAAATAACATGAGTATGAGAAGACCTAAGATTTTAAAAAGGGAGATGCAGATGGTATGGTCCATCATCACATATAAAATTTTTCCCCAGTTAAAGAGAAACTAGAAGCTTTATTAATAAGCTATGAGCCTGACACTATATTATATAGTTAAACTCAAAGCAAAAACAAATATAATACTGGAATGTTCACGAATATGCTAGATTATATCAAGTTTAAAAAACAAGAAGCTAGGCAAAAATGGTTAAAATAGTCAAAAGATATAGTTTCATTAGTCCAATGGTTATTATAGTTAAATGGACATCTCTTATTCAAACTTGTAAAACAAAAGTTAATCTTCTTGAGCATCTTGACAGTGTCTCCAATGCTTCACTGTCAGTCATTTCTACACCTGAGTTAATACAGTAAAACCTCATTGGCTCAATATCAGATAGTTCAAAGTGTTGGATACCTCAAAAGCTATTGTCACTCCCTAGCTGAAAGGATAGGTTTCTGTATGCATTATGATACGGATACTTTGAAATCTGTCTACTTTGAAATTCAAAGCTGATTTCTTATCCCTTGGACCAGGAAAACCTCATTACAGTAATTTGAAACCAAAAAAACCACCAACTTTGAAATCCTCTAAACTGATTTGAGATAAAGGTATGGGTAGTAATTTGCATATATCCAAAGTACGATGGGTATGTATATGTACAGACCTAAGTTAACCCACATGCAGACCTTACTAACTGATAAGAACAAAGTGAGGAATTATCTCAATGACTAAGCCAGCTGATTTCATGGGATGTAGCACCAGAAGTTCCTAATGCAGACCAGCAGCATTAATCTAGGGGCCCTTTACCACTCCTGGTTAGATTGATCTATGTGCAGAACTGTCCTGTCAACCCTCATAATTTCATAGTTGGTAGGGTCGGAAGGGACCTAAGTAGATCATCAAGTCCGACCCCCT
>NW_005842236.1:1347582-1347966 GCF_000455745.1 Alligator sinensis
CAGGTTCAGGGCTCTTAGCCCCTCCTTGTAGGGCCTGCCCTGCTGCCCCCTGATCATGTGGGTGGCCCTCCTCTGAACCCTCTTGATGCTGTCCACATCCCTCCTGAAGTGCAGCGCCCAGAACTGGATGCAGTACTCCAACTGCAGCCTGACCAGTGCCACGTTGAGGGGGAGGATCACTTCCTTGGACCTGCTCGTGATGCATCTGTGGATGCATGACAAGGTGTGGTTAGCCTTCCTGACTGCGTCCCCACATTGACGGCTCATGTTCATTTTGGAATCAATATTGATTCCAAGATCCTTCTCTGCCTCTGTGCTGATGAGAAGGAGTTCCCCAGCCTGTAGGTATGCTGCTGGTTCCTCCTCCCCAGGTGCAGTACCTTG
>NW_005842236.1:1349003-1373712 GCF_000455745.1 Alligator sinensis
TTTGGTGAGCCATGGGGGCTTTTGAGCACTCTTGCCCCATTTGTTCTGTGTTGGGATTGTCACGCTTTGGGTTTGGAAGATTGCCTCCTTAAGGAATGACCACTCTTCTTGGACTCCCAACTCCCCTCCCCTCCGGGACCTTAGTGCCTCCCTGATTAGTCTCCTTACCTCATTGAAATTCACCCTCCTGAAGTCTAGGGCTGTTGCCTTGCTGCAGGCCTTAAACACCCTGTGCTGGATGGTGAATTCCAGTAGGCTATGATCACTATCACCCAGATGGTCGAGCACTCGCAGTCCCCTCACCAGGTCGTTGCCTGTGACCAGGACCAGGTCCAACAAGGCATTTCCCCTGGTGGGACTGTGCACCTCCTGGGTTAGGTGGAGGTCCTGTAACTCGGCTAGGAACCTATGTGAGCGGACAGACCTGGCTGACTGCTCTTCCCAGCAGATGTCCAGATAGTTTACATCACCCATGATGACCACGTCCCTTGACTTAACTGCCTTCACGAGCTGACCTGAGAATTCCCAGTCCAGCTCTTCCCCCCGGTTGGGTGGCCTGTAGTAAAACCCCACCGTTAAGTCCCTTTCCCCTGGACACCCTTGTATTCAGACCCAGAGCTCTTCAGTTTGCCCCTCCTCTGACCCAGTGCTGTTTGTTGAAGATGTGTGTTGCTCTTTGATGTAGAGCACCACATCCAATCAACCCCCATGGACCCAGCATCCCCAATCCCATGAAACCGCCCCCTATCACCCCAAATCATGCATGAACCTGGAGCTGCTACCTCCACCACCTGTCCCTGCAGACTGCCCTGTGTCCTGGCACTTGCTATCTTGAGCCTTGGCTGTTCTGCATGCTCCTCAACCCTCTGACACTCCCAGCCTCCAGTGATTCCCATGGCAGGGAGGTCCCCAGGCTTACTGTATGCTGCCTGCAGAGAGGGGTCCTTGTGCCTGGCTGCCCCTTCACCCTCATACTGCAAGACAGGGGGGATGCAGCCCCCACCCTCCCTCCAGCCATGATCTGCCAGGATCTTCTCACACTGTACTCCCTACTAGAACGTCACTGTGGTCCATAGCCTGGAAAAACTGAAGTTTGGCTTGATTAGGGGTTAGTCTGGGAGTGCCCAAGGGGGTGGAAGCATGCAGATCAACTGGGCCCCAGGACCACAAGTGCCAGGATGCAGGGGAGACTGCAGGGGTGAGAGGTGGGGGCAGCAGCCCAAGCTACATGCATGCTCCAGGGCAGGATCAGGGATTGGCAGGATCAAGGGTGGTTTTGCAGAATCAAAGATGATGGGTCCTCAGGGGGGTTGGAGGGATCAGGGGGTTGGTGGGACAGTTCCACACTTAGATTGATCTAAGCAGAAGAAAAAGGGCCCCTAAATCATCCTTGCTGGTCTGCATTAGGAACTCCTTGTGCTACATCCCATGAAATCTACTTAATTAGTCAATGAGATAATTCCTCGCTTTGTTCTTATCAGTTAGTTAGGTCCGCACATAGATGAACTAAGTCTGTATGTACCCATAGTAATTTCCAGCTATGCAAATTACCACTGGTATGTTTATTTTGAGCTACTTATTTCAAACTTGGGTTTTTTCGGTGCCCTGCATTTCAAATTAACAAGGTTTTACTATATTATTACACTTGAGTTAAGATTTTTAACTAGGGCTAAAAAGGATCTGCTGGGCTGTGAAATAGAAAAGATATGTTACCAAGAATGTCTAAAACTGCAATGTTGCAACAGAAAAAATAGTTTAAATAGAGGAAAAACAAAACCTTTAAAAAGGAAGAGGATTGTTAACACCTATGGAGTGAATAAATTTAGCAGGAATCAGGTAGATTAGAAGCAGTGACATCAATTGATTCCCTCAGTGCTGCCTAAATAGAAATGCCTCTTCCCCCCTCAGACATTTGTTTGAGTAGAGCAGGAATCAAATAGGGATTGCAACTGCAACCCTCTAGGTCTGCCCCTGAGCATGTGCATGCTGGGTTTAAGGGGAGAGATGTAGAGAAGTACAAGATGGGTAGACATTTAATGTATATTTTTATTCTTATCTAATATAATAAAAGGAGAGGAAAGCAGTACAAGATGACCAGTGTTCTCATTACTCATATAACCCTTCAGAGGAAAAGAAACCAAAGCAGGCAAGAGTCATATTCTGATGTTCTCTTCTTTTTCTACCTTGGGTTCCAAAAAACCATAATTTTCACATGTACAGAACCTTTCTGCATTTTAGTATTTCCTTACCCCACAAATTGTTGGGTACATGCTTCTAATAGGCTGTATACTTTTAGGAACACGTATTAATTAAATATTTGTTTTCTATTAAATATTAGCTCATTGTTATGGAAAGCACAGTTAGAAGGCTGTTGGAACTTAACAGCTAATGTCTTTTACTTCTCTCAAAATTTCCCTAAATTAAGGAAGCACCTATTCTATGCAGTTCATTATGCTAACCTTAGCATTTTTTTAGCAGTTTTATAGCTATTCTTGCAAACATTAATTAAACACTGATGATCTACTCTTGTTCACTAAGCTCATTATTTCCTGTAGCTGCTGGTTACAGTTAGCAGGATTACCACAGCAGCACAGAGCTCAACATATGCTGTGAAACTTCATGGATAAGCCAAGTAAGTACTTGGGATGTTAGCCCATGAAACATAACTACAAATTCACTGAACCTTTGACGGATCCGAAATAATGCAAATTGTTTTTGGCTTTTTTACCATAACTGTTTCCTGGTTTTACTATTCAGACTGACAGAACTTCCATTCTTTGACACCATCTCCAGGATACCTGCTTCAGGGCTTAGCATATCTCAAAAAGGCCATGAGAGAGATTTATAGATGGGATCTTGCATGCTATCAGGGGCTGCAGACAGGGCTGAGTAGTGGAGTTCTGGCTGATTCCCTGCCACTTTGTGCCACAGCGATCTCACCTTCAAAAACAACATAGGACCACTAGTATGGAATGCATCCAACTCCTCCATCTCTCATTCACAGCAAGTTTTCACACCAACTTTCACACAGTAGGTAGGACTCCTTTATCCCTATAAGGTCAGAATTAGAGTGCTTCTAAGGGTCTTGGGGAAGAACTGGATGCTACTTTGAGAGACAGAAAGCAGGTTCATTGTGGAACTAGGGAGTCCAACTGCATGTTTCAGTGTTAAAGTATACAGGTTGTCCATGCATGGACACCCATGCATGTTTATTCTTAACAAGTATGTTGGTTGGAAATAACCTGCAGCAGCCTTGATACTGAATTAGTAAATCTTAGAATACGTTGAAGGGCTGTGTATTTTAAAAAACAATGTAATGCCTCTGTCATTATTTACTATGAAAAGATTGGTCTGCTGTAGTCATGGGAGCATCCATGGAAGAAGTTGCACTCATATATCCAAAAGACTCTAACCTTGAACACTTTGGAAATAAAGGGAAAGCACTTTGTTTTCAGCCCTCCAACAGCTGCTGCAAGCTTTACTACCTTAATTTGCAAAGCAGCAAGGGCTATAAGGAGCAGTTTAGGACATTTCCTTTAAACGAAGAGATGAGTTGCAAACAATGGGCACCTATATATGTTCTGGATGTCTACTCTGACGCATGCTAATTAGCACACATGAGAGCAAACTCAATTAATGAAGTCTGATGGAGTGTGCTCATTAACACACTCCAGCAGCTTCCAAGTCACGTATATTTAGTGTCCCCATGCTTCAAAATGGAGGTGGGGGCAATTGAACTAAAGCTCACCAATCAAGCTTTAGTTCAAGCACCTCTGCCACCATTTTGAAGTGCCGGACACTGAATACATGTGATACTATGAAATCTCCATCGTTGACATGTTGAAGAGGAGGTTGGACAATAGGCCTGTGCAAGTAGGCAGGTATTCAATCTGGCTTTGAATCCGGCCACTTCGGCTGTCAGTGATCTGATCTGGAGCTCTGGATTGGTTTGCCACTTCGATCTGGCCGAAGTGACTCTGAAACTTCAGAGCCACCTCGGAGATCCAGCCATAGGGTATAATGGGGGATCAATGAAATATCTATAACTTTGTTTTGTCTCTGATTTGGGTAAAACTTGCAAGGTTAGTAGCCTCTTCTGAGAGCATGAAGCCTGCCAAGTTTCAAGATAGGTGCAGGGGTTTGTGGGAAACTGCACCCTAAATTATTGAAAGCAAAACTCATGTCATGTCTATGTTACACCACAGGGGGGTGAAAACAGCAGGGGTGGTGGCCCCTACTGAGGCCACAAAGCATGCCAAGTTTCAAGAAGATACATGCAGGGGTTTGGGGAGAACTGCACCTCAAGCTGCTGACAGTCAAAACTCATGATGTAGGTGGGTGCTTGGGCAACTGCGTCTGTCTTGGGGCACAGGGGGGTGAAATCTAGTGCAGGTCTGGGTGCTGGACCCTCTCAGGCCATGAAGCCTGTCATCTGTGTGTGTGTCTCTCTGGTGGAGTCTGTCTTCTGGGTCTGGGTGCTGGACCCTCTCAGGCCATGAAGCCTGTCATCTGTGTGTGTGTCTCTCTGGTGGAGTCTGTCTTCTGGGGCCCTGCACCTCTGGCTGCTGACAGGCAAAACTCATGATGTGGGTGGGTGACACTGTGTGTGTTAAGGTGCACCCTTCCTGGCACTGGGGCCTCTGCACAAGACAGCAGTGTGCCCCAGTGAGGCCTCCTCCTCCCCTACAGCCTTATTCCTGGTCCACCACTTTACATGACAACAGGTAAAATAACTTAGCTGGCTCAACACCAGTAGCATCAGGAGCAGCATCAAAGGTACCGAAGTGGAGCTGTCATAGAGCCTTTCTTTTTATAAAGGAATTGACAGCAAGAAGTAAAGATGTTGTGTTGGACATATAATGTTATTCATGGTGTGTGATGCCTTATCTTGTGTTTTTATGTCTATATGTGTATTATGAAAAAAAAGGAGTACTTAAAAAATGTATCTTTGGAAGCTTTAGGGTTGGAAAAACCCTTTGTCAGGCTGAGGATGTACCTGCAGTTGGTTCTGGATGGAAGGAATAGTAAAGAAGCCAGAGGTTGGCCTGGCCCGCAATGCAGGCAAAAAAGCCAGTCAGTGAAAATGGAAATGGAGGCATCGGGCGGGGGGACAGGCTGGGGTGGAGGGGAGGGGGAAAAGGGGATGTAGCAGCTCAAGTAAAAGTGCAGAGGTGCCTGGGGTGTCAGATGTCTGGCAGGTCGCAGTGTGCCAGAATTCCACTGTGTATATTGAGTCCATGAGTTTCTGTACCTATTACCTAGGAGGCTGATGAAGTGAAGTTCATAGGCCCAGCTCTGAAAAGTGGTTTGTACATTCAAACAAGCAACTAATCTCATCACCAGAACTGAAGCCAACTTCTCTCCGCCTCTGCACTTCGGCCTCCCTGACTTTGTTCACCAGCACCTGTGTCCAGTGATTGAGGGTTTTGGTGCTGCCAGTGCACATGCTTCCCTTCACCCTCGAGTCGCACATGCCCGCCAGCATGTGGACTGTACTGGACCACAAGGGATCCAGTCAACTCCTAATGCCCTCCTTCAGCTGCCTCACCAGTGCCTGCATGTCTGGTGACAGCAGCCTGCCCCAGCCAGGAACATTGATCCCCTGGAAGTTCTCCATTTGGTTCTCCAGTTCCCTCACTAGGGGGATCACCTGGCTGAGGAGGGCATTGCCAGCACTAAGGGTCTTGGTGGCCTCGAGGAAGGGCTTGAGGACCACCAACATCTGGGAGATGGTACCCCACTCAGCTCTGTTCGGGGGGCCACTGATCCCAATCTCCCCAAGCAAGGCTATCTCATGGATGGCCTTCTGTTGCTCCACCAACTTTTCAAGCTTCAGGTATGTGGAGTTCCACCAAGTCTCCACATCCTGCATGATTTTGTGCTGTGGGAAGCTCAGCTCTGCCTGTTTCTCCTGTAGCATCTTGCCCCCCTTGATGCTGCGGTGGAAGTAGCCCGCCACCATCTTGCATTTTGAAATCAGCTGGCTTGTAGCAATAGTGGTGGTGGCTCTGTCACCAGCAGCCCTGTCCCCCTCCAACGCATCCCTCACTATTAGATGCAGCCTGTGTGCCACACAGTGGATGCCAACAAAGTTGGCATCATGGACAGCCTTCACTATATTGGCCCCATTGTCGGTGACAATGAACCCGCGGGTAAGCTCGGCCTGCCCAATGAGCCACCCCTGCACCACGTGGTTCATGGCCCCTGTGATCTCCCTTGCCGTGTGGGACTCATCCAGCACCTCGGCTTGCAGTAGAGCCCACCGACAGCCTGACTGATCGCACTGTGAGGGAGAGGTAGACATGATCGCCACCCCGGCTGCTCCAGATGTCGGAGGTGAAGTGCAAGGCTACCTGCAGCCCTGCCTTGCACAGCTCCTCCCTCAAGTACTCCCTGCATGCCTGATACAGGTGGGGCACCACCATCCTTCTAAAGGTGGTGTGTGTGGGCACTTTGTAAAATGGGGCCAGAAGTGCTATGAACCACCTAAACCCTGGCCGCTCAACTAGGTAGAAGGGCTGGCTATCCAGAGCAAGCATCTCCCCAATGCTCTGGCTGATCTCGCTCGCCTTGGGAACGTGGCCCCCTTTCTGTCCACCTTTCCCCCACTGGTCCAGGGTGGCCTGCCTCTGCTTTGGGGGGAAGGGGGCTTTGGAGCGAGTGGGGGACTTCCCTTTCGGCACACTCACACTGGTACCAGGCTGAGCAGGAAGAAGGGAAAGGGGATGCTGCCTCCTCAGATGCAGCAGCATCACTGTGGTAGAAGTGTCTCATATCCTTGCCATGGCTCATGTGCCTTTGACAGTGCTGGCAGATGGCAAACCTGGGATCATCTGCCAGCTCAAAATGCTCCCACACTACACTACTCCCCCGCTTCTGGGTTGAGGCTGAGGATCCTGCCTTTTCCCCCTTCTCAGCAAGCTGAGGCTGAACAGCAGGAGGAGCTGCCTTAGCTGAGCCACTTGCCTCCACAACCTCAGCCTCCTCTGAGGTGCTGCTTTCTGGAGGGGACCTGGGTCTAGGAGAAATTTGAGGGGTGTGGAGCACAAACTCTGATTCCCCCTCAGTCCCTAGAAGTGCTTGAGCCAGTGCGCTCAGCATCCCTGGTTCCAGCTCCAGCTCCACCTCTGGCAGTGGGATGCTCACACTGAGAAATGACATTGGGGTGGAGGAGACAGTGATCCCACTACTGATGCCTACTTCTGGACTGAGTGGAGGTGGTGCAGGTGCAGGGACGTCAGGTGCAGACACTGCTCCCACTGCCTGGCTTCTACTGGCAGCACTGATGTCATGGCTGCTTGGGAATAGAATGTGTCTGTGTTTGGGATGGGGGGGCTTGCAGCTCTAGCTCTCCCCCTACCTCCAAACTTCTTCCCCGTCCAGAAGACCTGGCACCTGCCTCTTCAGCATGCTTCATATTGATCTTTCCTGTGCGGCAAAAGGTCTGTGTGTGTCCGTCAGTCCTTGTGTATTGTGTGTTTTATTCCATCTGTTGTGTGCGTGCACTGGACTCTTCTTTGATTGTTTGCTTCAGTGTTAAGAGTCATGTAAAAATTGTGTGCTGTCTGTCGTCTTCTCCTATGAATGTCTGATTTTTCTTATTTATATTGTATGTGTGTGGGCGTGCGTGTGTGCAATTTGTGTGCCTCCCCACACAGTGATGGATCACGCTGGCAAGGAAAACACAGCTTTCTTTTTTCAAAGTTTGCAAAAAAAAAAAGAAAAGAGCAAAATATAAATTGAAAGAAATTAACGGAATAGTAATAGTAATTGAACAGCTAAGCTAAATCCTACCCAATCCCTTCTAACAACAAAAAGGAGCAGACAAGTTCAACTACTGAGTAAAGCAAGCAAGCTGAAATGCGTGAGTCTGAGGGTTCCTTTCTCATGCTGTTCCTGAGAGGGAACAAGCTAGAAGAAGGCACAGCATGCCTCCAAACAGAGGCTTTTAAAGCATTTCCAAAGTGCTTCAGAAGCTCTGAACTGCTTTGGACATCTTAACTGAGCCTGCGCTTCGCTCCAGGCATGCTGCTTCAGACACTGAAGCGTCTGAAGCGGCCCTGGATCTGAAGCACGATCTGAAGCCTCACAAAGTCCTACTGGACAAGCTGTAATTAAAGTACCCTGCCCCCACCCTGGAGCACCTGTATAGAACCCAATAGTTATAAACCCACAGATTTAACAGAACAGAACATACATCATTGAACACATACACGTGCACACATGCACAGGGGTCAGCAGTCTTATTGACTATTCAATGGGGCAAGAAAAGTGTTGTCATGTTCACACATGAGGAACCTAAAATTTCGTACCATTGCCTGAATAGTCTTCACTCACAAAATCTGTCTGACTTGAAGTGGATAAATTATTTTCAAAGGAAAGGATTGGATTATTTTTGTCCTAGGTATTATTACAGTAGCAATAGATGTACATATAAACAGAACAAAGGCTATGCCGATGTAAACACTTCAAGCAGCCTCCTAAGCAAGTGGAAGGCTGCTTTATTAGAGAAATTTCTTTTTCCCTGGAGCCCAGAGAGACTTTGACCTTGTGCCTGACAATAAGTAAGATTTCAAGCTTTTCTCACTACACTCACAAGGCCATCATTCATAATTTAGTATTGTTTGAGAATGCTTGCCCATGGGGAGGGCGTATCAGATTTAGAAGGAGTGTAATAAATTCACTCTTGTAAAAGGCAGTCCCTTTAGACCAGGATGCATCCTTGTGCAGTATTGGGGAGAGGCAGGGGTAAGCTTGCCAATATTGTGCCTGTCTTTTTTGCATTGGATGACCCCTAGTGGTCAATAAGGGCAGGCTTGAGCGTATTTTATGGAGGTAGAAGGGCCTTCATTTCTGCTCAGGCTGGCTTACAATTATTACGTGGTGACCTAGATATCTGTTAGACACTATTCCTCCATTCAACAGAAAAAAATCCATGAAAGAGCAGAACCATAGGAGAATGAGAATGGGTTTAAACAGGAAAGCCTCAGCTCTCTTCTCAGGCTTGGGGGAATGCCTTGTCCTGCTGTGTAGCAAATAGGTTTGCAAACTTCAAATCCCAAACACGGGCTGTATGGCAAAATCCTCTGTCTGTGTACTGGATGTGACAACTTCTAGCAGCCACTGTAGTCTGAGCAGTACCTGCTGCCTAGGAGAGCTTTCCCCCAGTGCCAACAGTTGTGAGGGACAGCTCGCCTTCTTTTAGCCACTTCCTGTGCCTAAAGAGACTCAAGGCTCCCCTTTTCCCTAAACAGCTGCTCCTTCCAGTGTGGGGCAGACAAAGACGCAGGCTCTTCTTCCATACCAGTAAATGTTGGGATTGATTTGCAAGTAGAAAAAGGGTCTACATTTAAATAACGTATTGTGGAAAAAGTCACACAACTAACTAGTATTGGCTGTAGAGTCCTAAATCGTTGTTGTTTTTATAATATTTCTTGTTCCTTCAACAAAAAAAGGAATTTATATAAAATGTAAACATAAACACCAAGTGGTAATAACAGCCATGCCTACCTTTTAATACAACATGTTTTGTCAATAGGTCTCACAGTGCTGTATAAAAGTGGTCAGTATCATTTTCCAGACGGTGAAATGGGGGTAAAGAGAAAGGAAGGGGGTGGCAATCAAGGTCACCCAGGTAAACAATGACTTCCCTGGAATAAATCCCAGGCTTCCTAAGGCCAGTCTGGTGCTGTGTCTACTAGAACACATATTTAAATAATAACTAACAGTGCCCATACAAAGTTCTGTGTGAAATGAAAACTAATAGTGCAAGAGAATTCCATAATCACTAAAATAATGATTCAAGGGTAAAGTACACAGTTTCTTCCAAAACATGGTGTTTCTTCCAAAACATGTAGATTTGAAAGAATAGTTAGAAGTTAAATTAGAAAGTGTCAATTTCTTTTCTACCCTACTACAATTCCAAATGGACTTCGGACCCAACAGGATGCTGAGTGATAACACAGTCACCCAGTGACATAAAACAGAACTGAAAACATTACTGGATGCAACATACATGGATCAGCCAAAGAGACTGGGGCAAAATATCCTCATTCAAAGTTCTATCCCTTCTAATATTGTAATATCCCAAAACACTGCAGTACAATATCCTCCACTTACATGCATATCAGATTAGTGCACATTTTGCTTAAATGCACAATGCAATACTGGTCCCAACAGTTGTCTATTTTTTATATTGTAACAAACATGGATATCAGTCAACTTCATAAGCCCCTTCAAGGCATAGAAAGTCTTCAGCTCCACTATCTACTTTATAATGTAATTGTATTCTGTTTAACTGGCTAATTAGCGAAAATGACAAAGGCCTGTCAGTTTCAGGACTACTATTAGAGGCATAAGGAAAAAGGAAGTAACAAGCCTTAATTAGTATTCCAGTAATTAATCAGTTGAGTTAAGGTAAGTGCATATTCAAAGAAAGTATGCAGACTTTTTCAGTCCTAAGACTGTGCTTTTTAAGTTCATAGCATTTCTATAATTTCTACTTTATTTCCACTGCAATGCTAGCTGTAGAGAGTCCTTCAAAATATTCTTGAGAGAAAGGAAATAACAGGTTTCTCCCTTGAGAAGGAATGGAAAAGATGAATTGCTTTATCTCACAAAATACCAATCTGGAATGTCTGTCACTTGATAAAGATCATGCTAAAAAAAGGCATATTTCACACACATTAATTAGACCAGATGGTGGCATCAAATCTAATGGATAACATAAGTCTACTGGGAAAATAAACATCAACAAGCCGTTTCTAGAGATACAACATACATTGTGATGTACATCTATATGTATTTGTGGGAGTTGTTACATCAGCAAACAGATTTTTCTTTTTTTCTTCCCCCTTTGCACCCTGCAGACACCACACAAATCATCATTCAGAGGTCCTGGTGTGGCTCAGAAACAGTTGACTACATACCAGAACAGCAGCTGATACCAAAATCTTAAACCCAGATTTAAGAAGGCACCTGTTTTTGTGCCCACCCAAAACAAGCACAATCAGTGCAATTACTATGAAATAGGCTGTCTATGGAGTTGTGAAATCTCCACTGTTGATGTGTTGAAGAAGAGGCTGGACAAGCATTTTGTGGGGATGATCTAGGCATAGCTATACTTATGCTCTACCTTGGATATTTCCTATGCTTCTTGGTTTTGCTTGTTGCCAGATGGGGTGGAGAAGAATTTTTTCCTCTTCCTGTTGCTACATGTGTCAGAGGGGTTTCTTCACCTTTCCTGGAAGCATTGGGTCTTGCCTGCAGCCAAAGAGGGGATTTTGACTGGGGTGTGCCAGTGCTCCTGCTGAGACTTAAACCTTGAGGTTCCTAGCTAGAGGATCTTGTCCCTCTACTCAGAGTCAGACCAATCACCATATTTGTGGTCAGGAAGAAATTTTACTCCACGGTCAAATTGGGATGGAGTTTAGGAGCTTTTGTCTTCCTCTGTAGTGAGGGGGTGTGGCCTTCTCCGTTGGCCCTCTCAATCATATTTTAACAGGCCTTTTAGCAACAGGATATTGGACACTTGTAGTCCATCAACCTTATTCATGGCAGATTAAGGCATTATGTCTTGTGGTTGTGTCAGGGTTGACTGTGTAGTTTTACTAATAGCTTAGATGATAATTTATATAGCTTTCAGAGCAAGTGCTTAAATTAAACTTAAGTGACTTTTAAGTTTTGTGCTACCTATGCGTAAATTAAGTTTCACTTTATGGTCCAGAATGCAATGTCTTTAACCACATTGAGCAGTACTCCTTGTAAAGTCCCACAAAAGACAATGGAACTATTGCCAGAGTGAGGCAGTACCAAATGAAAGTTGAGACACCATAATTTTGTCTTATGTGAAGAAATGGGGGCAGACATTGGGTGGGGTGCTCATATCTAAAAGACAAACTTGAAATTCTCTTTTTTGTATTATAAGAATACATAACACCTACCTCCATGTACATAGTCACATACCATAGATGTGATTGTCAAAATACTTCCCACAGCTGAAGCCTGGTTGAGAAGGCATGTATTTTATTGCTGCTTAGACCTATTATTAAAATAAATAATACATCTGTGTTTTGCAGTTACAGTACTGGTAATTAGAAATGTCAAACATTTTGCAAAGTCCGCATTTCTCTTACAGTAACTTTCAAAACCCAGAAATGCTGAATGGGCACAGAATCTCTCAGAAGGAAGCCTGGGAGTTTTGTTTTTCTATGTTTGTAGTTTTACAAAGATAAAGCAGATTGCCTTCCCTAAGGCAAGATAGAAAGTGAATGCATTGAAACAGCTAAATATATCTTTGAATATCTTTCAATAATACTGTGTATAAAGAGTTTAACTGGTCTATAAAGAATCCAGAGAGCTGAAGTTAGCTGTGATAGTCTGAAGTCAAGTAAAATGCAGAGTCGATTTGAACCTTATAGACTACCCAAAGTAGATTATATATAGCACAAGCTTTTGTGAGCTGAAGTATATACAGCTAAGCAAGGTATATATGTTGTAGTATATGTCTTCTTTGGTTAGTCTATAAGGTGCAAATCTACCTTGCCTTCTATAAAGAATCCAATAAAAATGCTGCTAAGACCTGCTTTAGGATTTCTAGGTCTGGTACAAGAGTAAAGGCTATAGCCTGTAGGGCTATGCGAAGCTTCGGGTGCTGAGTCGATTTGGAGGAGATTCAGCTTGATTTGGTAGCCAAATCTCCAAATCTGAATCAAATGAGGGGACAAATAAAAAGGTCCAGATTGATTTGAAGCTCTCTGAATCTTCAGAAAAGATTCAGAGAGCTTTGACAATTCAGGCAGTGCCCTCCCACTGCAGCAGGGAGCTAGAGCTGGGCTTGGAGCTGGTAAGTAGCGGGGGGGCTAGAGAAGGGGGAAAGGACCATGGGGGAACCCCTGCCAGCCCCCATCCCCTGCCTGCTCCGAGACTCACCAGCTCCTGCAGTGGCCTCAGGGCTTTGGGATGGGGATGGGAAAGTAGGGGGGATCAGGGGGCTCATGGCAGAGCCCCCCACACAGCATGGGGCTGTGGGGGACAGCAGGGATCACCCCCACCCTGCCTGGCAGCACCCGGTGACTCAGTGTTTTTTTCCAAAGAGCCAGGAGCTGGGGTGAGCGGGGCAGCCATTGCTGGGGCTGGGAGAGCTGGCAGAGGATAGGCCTGAGTGATTCAGAGATTCAGCTGATTCGGCAGCAGCCGAATCTCCGAATTATGTTCGGCCGAATCGATTCAGGACAGTGATTCAAATTACCAAATTGAATCACTTGCCCCCAAATTGGTCGAATCTGAATCTGAGGCAAATACTAGCCACTTTGCACAGGCCTAATAGCCTAGGATTTGACACGCAGTTGTTTCTTGCTATTCAGTCTTGAATTTAAGTTTTAGGTTCATTCACACACTGCTTATCGTACATATCACAAGTCAGAGAAACATACAAACTAGGTTATTACTTGAGTTTAGACTGCGGCCAAAATTTTCAAACACAGCCAGTCTTAGTGCCTTAATTTTGAATACTCAACTTTAAACTCATTTAGGTAGATTTTCAGAAGTGCTAAGGAGCCACACCTCTAAGCTAAGGTCATAACAAGAGCCCATGTTCACTGCGTCTAGTGGAGGAGGGGTGGGATACAGGAGGGGAAACAGGACTAATCTGTTCCAAGATAGGTACACCAAAAATTGAGGCAGACAGACTGACAGAAACAGTGGCCTTCAAAACAGCTACATTTAAGTGTCCTTTCAGTTATGATGAGGAGCAATTTCCTAAAACTGTGGTCATTTTCAGCATAGTGCGAAGACCTATTTACTGCATTTCAACTTTTGCAATGAGCATTATTAAGCATCCAGGGCAGTTTCAAAGTACTTTCCACAAAAAAAGAAAAAAATATTCTGCCTGGGTTTATTTAATTCAGATGTTTCTGCAGCCACTTTATTTCCACTTCTGCTCCTTCCCCCCACACAAACTCTGGAAAAATATGGCATAATTTCAAATTTTCTACAACTATTACAAACTCAGTGAACTTGAACAAGTTTTTCTTCAAAAGCTACTGCACGCTTTTGAGAGCCTTGTTCTTTTAAGCCAGTGGCAACTCTGTAATTGAGAAAGATGGGCATCTTCACTTCCTACTATGCCAAAAGAAATTTTGTTCATGTTCCAGACCAAAGTAATTCAGAATAGAAGAGAGCAGTTAAGCAGACAGTTGTGAAATGACATCGCTATCCAGCAAAATGAGAATTTTGTAGACGAAAATCTATATCAAGAGTGTCAAACAGATAGTCTGGGGGCCAAATCTGACCCATAGAAGAATATAATCTGACCCATGAATCTTGGACTGACCCCAGATGATGGAGCTGGTCTGGCATGCAGGCTGGCCTTCTTCGGCACTGTTTGTAGCACAGGGGTTGGTCCAAGGTGCACACTGCATGTAGTGCAAACACTGGACTGACCCCATACACTGGCTACAGGGCTGGTCAGTATTGGTTCATGCCCGAGGTCTTTGCAGGGTGATGTATACAGCATGTGTCCTGTGCCATCTCCCTTGGCCACAGGGTGTGCCCATGGCACTGGATCCAGCCTGTGTGCTGCCTGCTGTGCAAGCCGCAGAGTATAGCCAGCGTGTGCTGTCCATTAGGCCTGCACGAATAGGGAAGTATTCAATTTGGATTCAGCTAATTCAGAGGACAGTGATTTGATTCAGATCACTGTCCCAAATTGATGTGGCTGAATCGGCTTCAGAAGATTCAGCACCGTTTCGGAGAGATCCAGAGATTCGGCCATAGACTATAATGGGGAATCACTGAAATACCTATAACTTTGTCATTTTTTGGCTGATTTGGACAAAAAAATTGCAGGGATGATAGCCCCTTCTGAGGGCATGAAGCCTGCTGAGTTTTAAGGAGATAGGTGCAGGGGGGTTTGGGTAACTGCACCTTGAAGTCTTGAAAGCAAAACTCATGTTGTGTGTGTGTGTGTTTGTGTGTTAGGGCAGATTTGAATGAAAACAGCAGGGATGGTAGCCCCTTCTGAGGGCAGGAGACCTGCTAAGTTTCAAGGAGATAGGTGCAGGGGTTTCTGGGAAACTGTACCTCAGTCTGTTGACAAGCAAAACCCATGTCACGTGTGTGTTAAGGCACAGCAGGGTGAAAACAGCAGGGATGGTAGCCCCTTCTGCCTTGGTGATGCTCCCCTGCCCCGGGTGCCTCTGCAACCTGGCGGGCATGATCCAGTTTAGCAGGGAGCTCGTAGCCTCTCTGTGCAGCCACGCTGTTCCCAGCCACGCTGGGTTGCACCTGCCGGGCTGGAGAACCACCCAGAGCAGGGAAGCAGGGTGGCAGGAAACAGTGGCTCATCGTCCTGCGCTGCCCTGGGAATGCACCTTCTGTGCATGCTGCTCTTTGAGGTGTGCAGCACTGCACCACAAGAGGAGCATGGCCAGGGCAGCGGGGTGTGGAGTGCTGGGACCAGGCAGGGAGAGGAGCTGAGTCAGGCACAGGATCAGGGCTAGGGCCCACTGTACCCATGTGTCCGCCCCTTCCCCTTGGAAGTGTGCATGGCAGTGGGGAGCCAGCCCTCCCCCTAGTGAGCCACTGGAGGTTTCATCCTGCTCCCCACCAGGCCCCTGCAGCTGCACACTGAGGCCCCAGGCCCCAAGCACTCCACGGCTGGACAGCAGCCCCAGCCCCCTCCCTACAGGGGCCTCAATCTCCCTCTTTCCCCCCACTTACCTGACAGAGCTGCCCTCTAGGCTACTTGGGGCCACGTGCATGCACTGTACATGCACATTGCACCCCCTCCCTTGCTGCCTTCCTTCAGCTTTCTCTCAGCTCCCTGCCTGCAGGCTGGAACTCTGCCAGCCTGCAAGGAGCTCATTGCCAGCCAACTTCACATAAGATCGGATTTTTCTCTCACAAAGCAATTTCTGGTATAAAAAAGGTTGTTGCAAATAAGTGAATTTGCACAAAATGAATTTGTATAATGAGAGACCCAAGTGTATTCAAACACTGACAAATGATCTTAAACTCATCTTACATACAACAACATTTTTCATCTGCACTGGGCTCCTCTAAACTTAAAAAAATAAATATACTGGCACTAGATACATGTTGGAGATGTGATGCCCTGGAGGCAATATTTGGTCACATGTTTTAGTCATGCCCTATTATTAATTCTTTTTGGAAAGAAACTGTAACTGGGAGTTAACATGGTTTTGAACAGAGAACTGATACCTTTGGTAAATATGATTGTTCTTGAGTATCTCTCTAAGGAATGCAAACTGATTCCTTCCAGATTGCACTCTTACAGAGGACCTTATTAGAGACATGCAGAGATATGCATTGAAAGAATAGGACCAATAGCATAATGGGGGGTGGGGGGAGGGGCAGCAGGACACCAGCCCTGGGTACCAATTTAGAGGGACCACCAGTTTGCTGTCATCTCCCTAGTTATCTTTGCCACAAAGGTGCCACTCTGTGCTGCCCCTGCTTTGCTATAGAAGCTGGGCAGGTACAACCCTGCACTCAGTAGTGTATCTGGAGGGTGGTGGGTGGAATGATGCCTCTACCCTGTGAGGCTTCGCCTTGGGAGGCACAGCCCTGTGCCAGAGGGCTGGGGTTGGGGCAGGGAGAACCAGGGCACAAGAAGGGGCCCCCAGGGAGCCTGCACTACTGCCTGTTTCTCAGCAGCAGCATGAGCCTGCTGCAGCTGCCATGTGAGGGAAGAGAGCCCTATCAGACTACTTCCACCTGCTCCACTTCCCAGTGTTCAGCAGAAACCCCTACCTCCCCCCTGCCCCATACCCAGGACATTAAAAGGGCTTCTTATGCCTCCAAGTAGGACATATCCAAAGATCAAAATCTGGTTCAATAAGATGGCACAGCTGGCATCTATGGAGAGAACCATGCTTAGCAGGCTTAATTGCTTTGAAAAGTTTAGTGTAATTTGGAAAGAATTCTTAGATGATTCTGGTAATTAAAATACTAGTCCCTGCATGCTTCTCTTTTCTTCTTATACCCTTCCCCCCTTTATTATTTATTGTAACACACATGTACATAGTTCATATAGGAGTTATATATATATATACACATATATATACATACACACACACATTTCTGATTTTTGTATTGAATTAATAAAAATCAATTAAAAAACAACAAATGGATGGAATTCCAGATCAGCCCTTTAACAAAGCATTGACTATTTTGATTTCAGAGCTAAGAACAGCAGAAGTATTGCTTGACAATACCAAAGTGCATTTCATGAATTGAGTGAGCAAATTTGCCCAGCACCTGCCTATTTTTACATAGCTGAGATTTGCTCATCTCAGGGAACACATTTTTCAGCTGCAAACAATCTCCTTTTTGGATGTGTGCAATAATTAAATTATATCACCTGAAACTAATGTAAGCCTTTAATGTGTAGAATCACAAGTGCAAATGATAGTTGCACTTTCTTCCAGCTCAAAAATGAGTCAGTTCATGATGACAAAGGAGTATCTATTCAAACAGTAAAACAGCTATTTAACAGGCTCACTTAAAACTGCAAAGATATGAAGGTCACCTTGATCTTCCCTTCAAACAGCTACAGGAATACACAAGTGAAGATTTATTTATTAGCTTTCAAATCTTCTGGATGGGCAGTAGTAGAATACAAAAATGGAGCTAAAATTCAGGAATGAAGGTTAAGCCATTTTAAATGTTTCAGAAATGTGATTAAAGGAGCCAGATTTCTATTGCTCTCCATAAGAATGGAAAGGAGAACAGAAGGCAAGGAAGGAAACAGGATCATCCTTCCTGATCAACACTCACAAAAAAATTACATCAGCTACTGAGCACTCTTACTTGAGTGCTTTCAAAGGTATTTAAATATACTTTACGTGGAGTATTGTTTGAAGCATTTCACATAGATATTCAAAGCCCAAGGGACAAGCTGCTCCTTTTATGTGTCATACTGTTTCACTAGTGGATTCCTTCTCACCGTTGTGATGCTGGACTCCTCACAGGGTTCAGACCAATTTGATGCAGTATTCGTCTTGGGTGACTAGAGAATGTGAATATGCACCGGTACCCACTTCGTGGCTGAAGTGCAGTTCTTCTGGTCCCCATTAAATCAGGCCTCTCAACATCTAGGCAAGTCAGGTGGGGAAGTTATTTCAGTAATCAGGTGACTGGAGAGGCCCACATACTAAGAAAGTTTCTGTTTACAGCTAGCCAATAGAGAATCCTGAGCATTGGGATTTGTCTAGAAACCTACCTTGTTATTGAGTTCAGCAGCCTGAGTTAGGGCTGCAAAAGAGATGCCTCTGTCTTCAAAGCCTAGAACGGACTCCTGATTGTAGGTGCCTACTGCTGTTCTCTGACGCAACCGAGCAGGGCTCACCCTTAATAAAACACAGTTGGTGGGGGCAGTTCTACTGCTACCCACTGATTAGAGCAGTCACCCAGGAGGCAGAAGACTAGATGTTAGCCTGTGGAGAGTCAGACCCGTACTTTCCATTCCCTTGGGTAGAGTGACCTGCCTATCAGAGCAAGAGGCTAACCTGAATGAAGGCAGGTTCTACCCCTTCTGTTGAAGATGAGCCACTGTGTAGAAAGGAATGCAAAAAGGGAGAGTCATGATGCCAGAGAGAGAACAAGCGAGAGGGAGCCTGACTAACTCAGTGGTTAGGTCTGGAAGGTGGGAGTACTGACTTTTGGTCCCTTTTTCCAGACCTGCTTACATGTTATACAGTTTCTAGTCCTGGGTGTCACAAAAGGCAGAATGGCAGGTATCTATGAAACTCCTATCAAAAGAGTCTAGTGGTTTTAAGGCATTTAGAGGATTAGGCAACTTATCAGATGGGTTTTTGTTGTTATTGAATTGTTGGGGTTTTTTGTTGTGGGTGGGTTTATTATGTGTTTGCATCATTATTCAGGACTTCTCAGTAATTTGAGCCTTGTCTGGCTCTACTCCCTAGTGAAGGCAAGGCAGTTACATTTTTCACATGTACTAGATAGTCAAGGTAAATGCAGCTCTTTCCTCCCATCCCCACCTCCTCCAGGTAAACAAAAAGAGGTTTAAATCCCACATTTTAATTGGGCCTGTTATATTTTAATGCACACCAGTTTGTAGCTGTTAGCCCATGTCCTGCAAATACAGCTTTTGCTCTGATCTAGTTAAGCTCTCAGTGAAAACTGCCATGGTGCCAATACCTCCTACTAGGAGCCCAGAAAGCCTTGGTCCCAGGAGATTCTGGGGCAGGCAAATTTTTATGAAAAAAAATTGGGACAGGCACATTCAGTGAATAGTTAATACAAATAATAATACAAAGAGCACTTAATATTGCAGCAAAACAAGGTATAGTGCTGATATAATTAAATTAACTGGTCCTCCTCCTCCCCTCCCCACCCCACCCCACCCCACCCTACCAAAAAAAAAAAAAAAGAAAGAAAGAAAGAAAGACTTTTTTTTTACTTTTAAGAGGCATTTATTCCAGGGAGGGTGACAAATCGGGGCCAGTAGAGAGTATGTACAGGTTGGCCCAAACACCTGGGCCTCACGGACATGGCCTGGGCTCATGGCCTGCAAGGCCTGCACGTACACTCTAGACTAAAAAACAACACACAAAAAAACCACAACGAACAAAAGGACTATTTAAAGAAAGAAAGAAAGACCGATCCTGGAACAACCAATTATAAATTGCCTTCATGAGGGGTTTGCATTTTTCATAATCTTGAGATGATCTAGAGAGAAATCTTTTACTATTCAATAGACATGGTAGTTATTTAATTAATATATTTTATTTAAAATAGCATTTTGAAAAGTTCCTCTCATGTACTGAGGCAGATTGGTTTCATGGAAGCTCAAAAGTATACCCATAAAGTTCTCATTGTAGACTTAGAGCCACAGGAAACAATGGGACCTATAGTTAGGCAGACCATTATTTTGGTAATATTGACTCGACAACTTTACTTGTCTCTTCTCAGGAGTGTAACAGTAATAAAACACGATCTCTGTACAATACTAGAATTCCAGTGCTTAAATGTATAGGTGATTCCTCAAGCTAAGAGGAAAAAAAATAGAATTTATATTTCTACCTCTCACCTGGCAGTTATTTGAGGTCTGTAAGCCATGCAAGTTTTTGACAGAATGAACTACAGAAAAAATAATGTTACTCCGGTAGCTATTTTTCAAAGTCTGGCTGTTTGGTATCAAATAAATCTATGGCTAAATTGCTGGCACTATTAATCATTCTAAGCTGCTTCTATCGAATTTCCTGATGGTTTAGGCAACTTCCTTGAAGAGTCCCAATAATTTCCTGTCAAAAAACTCTCTCAAGTATAGCCAAGAAGCTTGAGAAGACTTGCTGTTTATACTACAGTATAAGCACATAAATGCAGATATCAAAAATCCAGAATTCTCAAAAATCTGGCACTTTTAAAAATACACTACATGGGAGAGTAGCTGTGGCCAGTCCTGGATCAGCAGAGGGGGAAGCTTGAATGCAGTGGCAACCACCACTCTGCACCACTGCTTTGCATACAGCCGCTGTTCCGGGACCGGCATTTTCAAATTTCTGGCAGGTGTTCAGTCTCAACCATGCCAGATTTATGAGGTTATACTGTACTATATACTTTAAAATAGGATGAAAAAGTAATGACTTTACTATTTGTAAAATTAAATAATATGCTGTAATTAGTTTCAGACTTCATTTCAGAAGCCTTTACTTCCATCTACATGCATTTTAAATATCTGTATCACTGATTCTGTGCACCTCTCTTGTAGGATATCCCTATGTATTAACTTATTAAAGCTTCTTTGATTGAATGTACATTACCACAGGTTTGGAAAGGGCCAATTTTAAAAGCTGTGAGGCTAAATGAAAAAGTTGTACCAGTTTACTATAAGCGATCTGAGAACCGATCACTTATAAAAGCCACACTTAGATGAAAACCGATTATCCATAGAACTCAGGACTTCCCCTTTCTGTCCCTCAGTCTCCCTTATTTGTAAAATGGGAATAGTGATACAGTGTTGTAAAGTTCTTTGGGATGTACTAATGAAAAGTCCTATGTAAAAATTGGTTGTCATAATTAATGCTGAAGAAATGGCAATGTTGTATTTTAGTGTGTGTCCCTTATTTATTTCAGGTGTGGGGGGTTCATTTTCCATTCCCATCATTCCCTTCTCAGCCATATTCTAGGTACCAGTCTTTCTATATGCAATTTTCCTCTTGAGACATCCATTTTCCATTTGTGCTGTTTTCTCCAACCTGTTTGACCTTTCCTCTTTTGTCCTGTCTTCAGTTTATTCTTTTCTGCTCTTGCCTTTCCCCTCCCTGTCCTGCCTACCATCTAATCTGCCTCCCATCCTATAACAGTTGTCTAGCAGTGCAGAAGACATTTAACTCTCCCTGTGCCACATAAGTTCTTGCCAGTTATCCTGTGATACTATTTGTGGAGGGGGGTGGCTGCAGCTCTCTGTCCAAGACTTTAATAGCATGAGGTCTGCAAGGTGCCTGAACCTGTACATCAGGGACACCAGCAGCTTTATTGCAAATGATCACACTCAGTTTTTGTTCTTTATCAAGTGTACCTAGAGGCCATGTAATGTGTGCATATTAGTAGGACAGGTAAAATTAAGAAGATATTTTGTCTGCACACTTCCATCCCTACACAGAGCACAAACAATTATACCCCTCTGGGATAATATAAGGCCCACACATAACATGTAAAACACTTTCACCAATTGAAAAGAGGGATTTTGTATGAGGTTTGAGGACATGACAAGATCCCTGATGAGAACAGAGGTGGCAAAAGTACATGGAAGGGCTATTTTGATAACAAGTAACACACAAGCCCACAGTTTTTCCCTCCCCTAACCTATGTTAAGGGTGTACTTTGTTCATACAAACCGTTTCAGCTATTGAACTAAAGCCAAAGTCTAAATAGATCAGCAATTTCAGTAAAAACCTAGGAAACTGAATTGCAGCACTGCAGTGCAGATAGCTTCGCTTTCCTGTAGGGAGGGTGAACATTTTCTCCATGTGTGGGAGAGGCATAGAGAGTTGCATGTGTGTGTATAGGTGTGTAAAACTGGCAGTCATTTTTCGTAGTTGAATGGCTTTCCTCTATAACAAATTATATGTTGACATTTGCCGTTCCTGATGGTTTTTCTTTCTTTCACTGCTCTATTTCAATTTTATGAGGAATTAGAACAGGAAAAGTCTCCTCCAGGGAAATTGTCTTTTTACTTTTCCACTAGATAACATCAAGATTAGCTAGAAGGCTAGCAAAGAGAAACAGCTTCAATACCACTTTGTTAGCTCAGATACTATTTCTGTTACTATAGTATTTAACCTAAATGGACCATGAGGGTAGGGGTGAAAGTATGGTCTGCTGGGTAATTTTGAGTAAGGCTCCCTCCCCTCACTTCTGCATATTGCAAATTGCTCCTCATAAACTGAATCATATATGCTGGTGAAGGATGCTGTATCAGCCATGCCAGAAATCAAATGTTCATTGTGTAAGTCATCAGACACAGGAGGTCTTCTGTTGAATTTGGTAGAGATTAACACTTCATCTAGATCTAGAGACTTCACTTGATCTAGAGACTTATGCTCAGTTGATTTATACTCAGTGCTGTAATCTACAAGATTTGGAACCAGCTTAAATATTTTCCAAAAATTTGAAAATGTAACATAATTTTCTCTCAAAAGTTTGTTGGCATGTTTCCAATGAGATGACTGATGATTCTAGTGCTTTTGGTGGATCTTGATTCCTCATCAAATACAATGACAACGGGGAAGCACAGGTGTGCTTCCTGATTCCACTCAGATTGTTGATCAGCAGGGATCTGGATTTTCCATTTTCCATGGAAAAAAATAGAGAAAACCCTGGATTTCCGATTTTTATCAGAGAAAAAGCAGATTTTACCTTTTAGTGGAGAAACCCACAGACTTTCTGCTTTTGCAAAGAGCTCTGCAGGCTGGCAGAGTTCCAGCCTGCAAGAGCTATCCGCAAAAAGGGTGGGAAACCCCCAGCCCTGTCCAGAGGGGGAGAGAGAAGGGGAAGAGAGGGGCCTAAGCCTCTCAATCACCCAAGGCTTGCTTCAGGCTTGCTGTTCTTCCTGGAACCTGTGAGGTAAGTGGGACTTGGGGGTTGCAGATCAGGGCTTGGGGAGAAGCTGGCTCTGGGGAGCTGGCTAGGGGCTGGGGAGTAAGGAGGTGTTGCTGAAAGACATGGAGTACCCACCCAGCAGTATGTGGGCTGCAGGCAGTGCTATCAGCCAGACCAGGCTGTGTGCCTCCATGCTCAGCTTCCCTGAAGGGCTGATAGCGTTGCTCTGTTTCCACATGCTGCTGGGCAGGCGGGCACTCCATGTCTTCCCCCAACTTCTCCCAGCTCCCTCAGCCCCCATCTAGCTCCTTGCTGGAGTGCCTGCCCAGCACATAGCCCTGGAGCAGCACATTGGCCCTTCAGGGAAGCCACACATGGGGCTGCACAGCCCGGTTGGGTTGATAGTGCACTGCTTGTGGTCCACACACTGCTGGCCTAGCTTGTCCAGGGGCAGTGGGTGGGGCTGGCTCCCAGCAGCAGTGTGCAGTCCCGGGGGCAGGGAGGACCCATTCCCCCCCGATCTGTGCAGGGGGTGGGGACAGGGTGGGTGCACACTGAGGGCTCATGCTCCAGAGTGCAACCTGTGCGACCCAGAGCAGCAACACACAGCAGGGTCACACAGGGAAGCTGCCTGCTGCTGCAAGCTCTGCGCTCCCCTGGAAAGACTTCCCCTGTGTGCACAGGGGCAACACGGGCAGTAGTGCAGGGTTGTACCCCTCACTACTGCCCCCACCTGCAGGGGAAGTGTGGCCAGGGCAGCACAGAGATCGCAGCAGCAGGTAGGTTTCCTGTGCATCCCAGCTGTTCTCTGCTGCTCCGGGTAGCACATGCTGCACTCTGGAGGGCCCAGGGGAGGGCAGCAGGGCCAGGGACACGAGCATGCAGCATGTGCCCACCCCCCACACAGATCTGGGGGTTGCAGGTTCCCCCTGTACCCTGGGACTGTGCGCTGCCGCCAGGAACCGGCCCTGCCCCTGCCCAAGCCCATAGTAGGCAGCATCAGTGGAGGAGCCGACTCCATGCTCCTTCTGCTGCAGAAGCCACTGCCTTCTGTTGGGGGTAAGGGGCTGTGGACCTGGGTCTCTGGCCCCACAGCCCTGGCATCTGGGCCCCACTCTGGCAAGGCTGGGGGGCAGGGGTTGTGGGTGAGGGGTAAGGGGCAAGGCAAACAAGCAGGGCTGGGGGGGAAACTGTGGGTGGGGCTTTAATTTTAACCACAGATTTTGAGGTTTTTATCAGAGAATTTGCCATTTTTTAATCAGAGAAAACCAGGTTCTCTGTTGACCAGGAACCTATCTTTGGGATGGCATTGGAGGTATGACGAGTGAAAGTAATTTCCCTATTGAAATGTAGGGTCACAGTATTTTATATGATTAAGGGGCCTATTTTACTAGTTTACTTCTGGAAATTATCTGACATCAGTGAGGTTACTTTGGTTTTAAACTCATCTGATGGAGGGCAACTTTTAGCTCAGAAAGTCTATGCACTAACTTCTCACAGCATGCCCAGAAAATAAGACATCCCAAATCTACTTGCTGATTAACCACACTGGTTGCCTGAAATCCCAGGATGCCCAGAGTTTTGGTTTTGTCACTTACAGATGTGGATTAGAGTAGGGAAA
>NW_005842236.1:1373743-1375789 GCF_000455745.1 Alligator sinensis
TAGGACAGAATGCTGGAAAAGAGAGTTGGTAGGCAGGTAGGTAACATAAGAGATGGGAGACCAGATATAGGAAGAGGACGAGAAGGAGGGGGAATTGTGCTGTCCTTGAGCCACATATAGCTGGTAGCTATACCAGCAGCTTCACTCCTGTTTGGCCCCCTTAGTTCTTGAGTGCACCATTTCTTTGAAGGGGTTTCACTTCATTTCTACAGAATTTAAGAATTCCTCTCAAAGCTCCCAATTTCCCAAACCCAGTTCTGCAGATATTTTCAGCCCTCCACATTTCCAGATTAAGATGAACTTTGATTAATATGATATTGCTCAATCTCAACAGAAGGACAACCAAGTACACTGACTTCTTAACCCTTGGATTAAGGACATTTATGTAAACAACAACAAAATCATTGATTTCTCAGCAATCTAGTGTTAAGGAGAAGGTTTATAGTCAACAGTGCAAATAAATTATCTTAAAAAGCCAGTTGACATAAAGTTTGCAAACAATTTAAAACCCCGATTTAACTACATTTCCACAATGATTTATGCATTCAGTTTAAATATTAGGTCAATCAACAGCATGTGTACTTCATAATTAATTTTTCCATGTGGCATATTAATCAAGGAGTCAAAATAACAACATACCCAACAGTCATAATGATTTTTAGCAGTTTTTTTTATACAATGAACTTGTGTTGAAATGTATAGTGAGTCACCTCAGTTCTCTTCCTGCCTCTGCCACTCCTGCTGGGAGATTTTTAGGGAAGTCATTTAATCTCTTCTTACTTTACTTTCCCCATCTGAAAAATGGGGATAAGAAAGAGTCAGGAAACCTTGTGTGGCCATGTGGGGTGAATAACAAAAACTCCCTGGGGCTCGTCTGCCATGCCTTGAAGTGATGGAGTAATAAGAAGTTAATTCCCCAATGAGAGAGGGTGTAGTAAATCACCTCAGAAGCAGGATAAAAATAATTTGGTTTATTAGTGAATTCCCCATGGGTTGTGAATAACCCCAGCTGTTCTCACAGCACGCGGTCTTCCTTCACCCTCCACTGCTGTGCAACCCACTCCTTTAAGCCTGTCAGCTCACCTCCAGTCTCACTCTCTTTCCTTCCTTCACAGGTATCAGTGGATTCTTCCTCTGTGGGACCTTCTCTCTGCCTGAGGATCAATCTGGTAAGTATCTTCTCTCTCTTTCTCTTTCTCTCTCTCACCTCTTTGCTTTGCTGGTCACCATGGTTATCTTCACCCGGTCAGATGGTCTTATTAGTGATCTGTTCCAGCGCTGGGTTTGCCGCTCCTGGCTTTCCCTGCTGACTTTCCTCACATCATGCCCCAGGGGACAAAGAAAAGCCCCCTGCTGTGGACTTTAATAGCCGCTGGCTCTTAATCAGGCTCCATTCACCCCAGGTGAGATCCTTCTTCCCAACTGTGTCTACTAAGTAATTATCCTTGCCCTTTCCCTGACCTGACTTTCCCCCACACTCGCAACTTTGTAGCACCAAAGGAAAACAGCTGTTCCTTGCCCTGTTACACCTTGGAAAGGAGAGGAGGAAAGAAAGAGCCTGTCTCTGGAGTTAAAAAAACCAGGACATTGCACTTGGCCTTCCCAGGTGCTGAGAGTAGAGCGAAGCTCATCTAGTAGAGCTGCAGTCAGCTGATCCAAAATTATATTTAAAACTAAATACTGCCCAGTGATACTGCATTCTCCTCAACATTTTCAAGACAGGTTTAGCCTGAGAGCAGAATTGACTTTACATGGTACTGCTCGCTCGTTGGAGCAGTAATTTCTATGATTCAATCACAAGCAAACTTCCAAGAATGCACTTTATTATATGATGCGTCTGAGATTTTTTTTTTAACTTGCCAGGCACCCAAATCCAGACTAGAGCACTGCAGAACTTCTGAGCTCACTGAAGTGTCCAAATGCAGAGGCTGTAAATAAACCGCTCCTCAGGAATGTGACCAAGTTTGACAGTTTTGACCACTGGGCATTAATTTCTCCAAGCTTTTGCATCTCATTGTTGGTGCCAGACTGATGCCTCCTGGGTCT
>NW_005842236.1:1375820-1377541 GCF_000455745.1 Alligator sinensis
GTTGAGCCGGGGGGGGGAGGGGGCATCCCCTGTGTGCTCGGAGGTGGCCCCAGAAGTGGACTGGAAGTACTTCTGGTCCACTTCCAGGTCTGCTGCAGAGTGTGCGGGCCTCCCCCTCACCATACTCCCATGGGATACTCCATCCACCCCACCATCTCAGCTTTCATGTGCCTGATACCTTGAGGCATGTAGAAAAAAACATATAAAGCTGTGTCTATGGCTGAATCACTGATTCTGTGAATCAGAATCAAATCTTCAGATTCAGCCGAATCGCATCAGGACAGCAATCTGAATCAGCGAATAGAATCACTGTCCCCAAATCAGGCTGAATCCGAATCAAATACAGCCTGCTTTGCACACCCCTACTGATCAGTAGCTAGTGCATCATAGAGCATATCAGATTTAAATGATGTAGTAAATTGGCTTTTGCTTTTCTTTGTCCTTTTGAAAACTTTGAGACTCCCCAGCTGCTGCTGCTGAGGACTCAAGCACTCAAATCAGGACTCTGGCAGAATTTAGGCATCTGTAAGTCCAAACCTGCAATGCAAAAAACTTTCTCCTCAGTGTCAGTTTAACTGTGGAAACACCTACAACTCATTTGCTTCTTTCCTGTTTGACCTGCAAATACACAGCAACCTTTAGTCAGTTTGTGTTTGTATATCTGTCTCCTGCCTGGGCCTGACTGGGATCTAGGCACTTCTCTGTCTCAGTCTCCTGACAGCTCAGGTCGGTGGGAATATTTTCAGAACACAACTAATGTTGTAAGAGGACCAAGTACCTTAGAAAAGGTAGTTGTAGTGGTTTCTTTTTTTCCAACGTGGCCTGTAATGGTTCCTTGGCCATTTATTACATAAGAGCTTAATGGTTAGAACATTTGCCCAGGAATCTGGAGCCTCTAGGGTCAATGTTCTCTTCAGCTTCTTCAGACCTACCTCTCCAGTGCTGTAACCACTGGGCTCCAGGCTATTCTGAGTGGGGGCACTTTGAACCCTTCATGGTGAGGTTGGCCTATCCAAGCAGCAAAAAGCTGAAGATTCCTGGGTGTGGTGGGACAGCGCAGGAAGGAAGGCAACAGTGCTCTCCCCTGTGATGAGGCCACTCCCCTGGGTAGGGGAGGCCTGCATTTCAATTCCTGCTCCGACTATTGTCTCTGCACACTGCCCAACAGTGTTTGGATAGAAAACACAAAAAATCTGGAGATTCAGGACTTCCTCTCACACAAGTACCCCAAGCACAAGGCTACCCAGTCAGGCTTCCCCTGATCCTAATGCTTTTCTTTCTGCGCTGTGGCCCAGTTCCTACAGAAAAAGTGGAGTGTGCTCACTCAGCACTACCTCCAGACTTGTATTCTCTCAGAAGGTGGGAGATGTATGTGGTTTTGTTTTGTTTTATTTTTTGGTGAGTTTTCTTGTGTTCTTCTTCCTTGATGACTACCTCACTCAATAAACGCATATACTACCCAAGTTCCAGGAGGTTTCTTTACTTGCAGCTTCCATGGACTGGTTGGACTCTATTGCTTCATGCTTGTTTACCACATGAGTCCTTGGGGCAGCAGGCTATTATCTAAACTTGTAATCTTGTAAGTGAGGGCTTCTGTCGGGGGTTGGCAGCCTTTTGCTGGTGCAGATCAGAAATTAAACCCTGATGTTGCTGTGAGCTGAAAGTCTCTGCTTCATTCCCCCCCCCCCCCCCCCCCCAGCCGCCCGCCGGCGCGCACAGCA
>NW_005842236.1:1377572-1379585 GCF_000455745.1 Alligator sinensis
CCCCCCCCCCCCAAGGGCCAGCTGCCAGAGATTCCCAGCTCCTCTGCAGCAAACATAGGTTCAGATGATGTGGAGCAGCACACTGCATGTTAGAGGGGAGCGCTGCAGAGCAAGTGGGCACCACTGCCCAGCTCTTTGCCACTGATGCCCCCTGTGAGACTGGTGTCCACAGGTTGGGTCAGACCTCTTTCTGAGCTAGATCAGACCTGTGGGCCGTAGATAGACAACCCTTGTCTTATTCTTGACTTATAATAACTGTTATTTAGATATTATTGCATTATAAAATGTTGAGGGATAAGAGTTAAAATTTAAACCTCATTAATGAGAAACTGTTAGTTATTACATGTAGGAAAGCATGAATCTATATGGATTGTGTAAAACAATGAATTTTGTTTAAAAATGTTCATGCTTAAAAAGAATAAATTGCTTGATGTCAGCAATGAAAGGAAACAGATATCTGCTTGCCAATTCATGTAGCAAACAGAAAAAAGAGTGATATAAAAAGAGGAGAGCACTTTACTGGATTAATATTGCTTTGGAGAAGTAAAACAAGAGTTGTATTTACTAAACTAAATGTTACCTTCAGCTGCACAATTATTAAAAATGTCAAAAGGAAGTCAATTTTTATAATCCCAACTGAAATGATTCACATTTCCAAATGAAAGAAAAATTTCCACAACTGCCAGAACTCATTTCATGTCTAAAAATGACTGAGACAAACATGCCATCACTAAAACTTTTTATCCCACCACTTATAGAAAAAATCTACTGCTAGATAGATAGCATATTTTACATAAGTACTGTAGCTCATTTCTTTGTTCTGTTTTAAAAGAAAAATCTATTTTTAGTATTTAAATTAGGTTATCATACAAATAAAATGTCTCTGTGTATTTCCCAATAAGTGTTTTTTGCGGCTAAATTTATCTCCAGGCTATCAGATTGGTCATGGGGATTTTAAAGTATGAACTTCTCTATTTGTCAAGAGAATATTGATAGCAAATCAGCTTCCCTGGATGGTTACACCAATACTATAGTGCCAGTGCTCCATTAGGTACGTAATTAATATTGAGAAGACAAAGTCTCTACCTTAAAGAACATGCATTCTAAAAAAAAAAAAAAATACAAATAAGAGATGCAGTGAAGTTTAGTGTAGAACATACTAGTTCCACTATTTTTCATTGGGATTTTAAAAATATGTATATATTCTCTTTTCAGGAAGACTTTTGGAAGAGGTGGAACTTAAGGAAGATTTCTGAGGAAAATGTATTAAAACATGGAGAATGTCACAAAAAGTTTCTAGGCATAATAGGTTACATGGCAGATAGAAGAGGAAAGTTGGAGGTGCAGCTCCTTTTATAATAGCTATTCAACACCATCTAGTTAAATGTGTCCTGCTAGAGTTCTTCCCTACCCCAGCAGGACCAATTTCAGAGGAAAGCAGATGTCTGTAAAACTGATTCTGACAACAATTTGGATTAGGGTTTTCTTTGACATACAGAAGACAAAATTAATTCAGGATAAATGGTTATTGATTTTCATGAACTATCCACTTAATAAGTAAAAGTCTGGTTCTCCTTAGTAATCAACTGATCAATCCAGTCAACAAATCTAGTTGCTTTCAATTTTTTATTGGGAATGGTATCTTGGTTCTGTGAGGTTCCTTCTGGGGCAACAGTTATAGCATATTCTAGGGCTGTGTGAAGCTTCAGGTGCTGATTTGGTGGCTGAATCTCCAAATTGAATCGGGAGACCAATAAAAGGTCTGAATCGATTCAAAGCTCTCCGAATCAATTTGGAAAAGATTTGGAGAGATTTGGGCAGTCCCCACTCACCACCGCAGGGAGCTGGACCTGGACTCTATGCTGGTAAGTGTGTGTGTGTGGTGGTAGGGGACTGGAGGAGTGGGTAGGGAACCATGGGGGGACCCCCACCAGGCCCCATCCCTTGCCTGCTCCCCCAGCCCCCCGAACAACCCCCTGACTGCTCTCCCAGCCCCGCTAATGGCTCGCCGCT
>NW_005842236.1:1379598-1391131 GCF_000455745.1 Alligator sinensis
CCCGCTACATAAAAAAAAAAAAAAAGGGGGGGAAAAAAAAAAAAGCCCTGCAATCACTGGCTCCTGCCAGGGCCAGGGGGAGGGGGGGCAATCCCTGCTGCCCCCCACTGCCCCATGCTGTGTGGGGGAGCTCTGCCACGAGTCCCCAACCCCACCGATAGCCGCTGCAGCGGCCGATGAGTGCGGGGCTTTTTTTTAAAGAGCTGGGATGCTGGGGCTGGGCGAGGCTGCCATTGACAGGACTGGGAGAGCAGGTGGGGGATGAGGCCTATTTGATTCGGAGATTTGCCCAATTTGGCGGTGGCCAAATCTCCAAATCAGATTTGGCTAATCAATTTGGGACAGTGATTCAAATCACTGAATCAAAACACTGTTCTCTGAATCGGCCAAATCCAAATCTGATGCGAATACTAGCCGCTTTGCAGTCCTAGCATATTTCCATTTTAATTTTTAAAAAAGAAAATTGAATTTTATTTCACAAATTTTGGTTCTTTTAAATTTTGGTTTATTTCAAATTTTGGTTCTTCTCTAAATGTTCTTTTAAAGACTCAGTAACAGTAAAATAATTTTACATTTGAAATACAGATTTAACTTTTTTCAATTTGTCTAGTTGGATAAACTCATGACGTGAGTTGCATAATTGTATTCACACTGGCTTCATCAACATGAGACACTATCACGGAGTAGCTTGTTGCTATTGCGCAGTAGTGTTGGGGGTACTAACTGTGATGCGATGCTACTGCACATAGCATCAGAAAAAAACCGTGCAGGGATGCTGCTGTGCAGTAATGCTGGTTACTGTGCAGTCATTTAGTACCTGGTTATGCAAGTACTAAATAACTGTACAGTAACAACTGTGCAGTGCACTGCTCATGTAGACATGGCCACTGAATAGTTATGTTGGAACACTGCAAAACCTATCCAAATGGTACTAAACAAAAGCCCTTCCTGGGATCTGGAAATATTTAGTGTTGTAATCTAACCTTTACTGAAGATACGCTGTGCATATCAATCTATAAAACATACCCAGTAAGTAGGGACCTACCAAATTAATGGCAAAAGTGGGGTGGGCTGTGGCTCCTTTAATTTTGCAGGTTCCCCCCTTCCCACTGATTGGTGTAGGGGCCCTGCTTGCAGCTTGCTCCTGATCAGCGGGGAGGTGAAAACTGAGGTTTTAAATATGGTGCCATTTTTACCTCCCCTCCCGATTGGCTGAGGGGCCCCGAATGGCCTTGCTGCTGACTGGTGGGGAGGCAAGAACAGTGCCATGTTTAAACCCGCAGTTTTACCTTCCCTGCTGATCAAGGAATGATGGGTTCCTCCACTAATCAGCAGCAGATGGGGGGGGGGGGGGGGGGGGGAGAGGGCTCAGCGTGGGGTGCTAATCAGCAGCAGATGGGGGGGGGGGAAGGGGGGGAAACGGACAAGGTACGTATGTGGGAACATGCAAGACTAAAGGAGCCACTGTGCAATCTATTTCCACCGTGAATTCGGTAGGTCCCTACCAGTAAGTAACGCTTTAAAGCCTAGTATTCTGATCAATTTTACTTCCTGGTTCTGCTTTTGCACATAGTATTAGCATATTGGCAAAAATAACTTTTCCTTCCCCCAAGAGAACATCGGGTAGCAAAGGCTATTTCCATGTTTCTACCCACTAGTGTCTTTGGATCTGACCCTATATTATTGGCACAGGCAAAATTCAGAGATTCTACTGAAAGTTTTGGTGGTAGAAGCACAGAATTAGATTGCTAGTGTTTGTAAGGCAGTGTCTGATTTTTTTGATTACTCACAGTAAGATCCTAGTCACTTAGGACACCTATAATACATGTGCAGGGAGGCTGCTCCGATGCACTTTAATTGCAGTGCATCAGAGCAAAATCAATTGAGTTGGCTGGAGTGTCCAGCAGACTCCAGCATCATGTGTGTGTGTCCCTGTGCTGAAAAATAGTGCTAGGGGTGCTTTAACTAAAGAAAGAGCCCCTGCCACTTTTCAATGTGGAGATGCCGATACATGTGAGGCTTTGAGAGCTGCTTTAATTAAAGCACCCCCACTCCCAGAACACATCTATAAATGCCCTTAAATGCTGCATACAGTAACTTTTGTTTTAAAAGAGGCTTTAACTCAGCAAGCTATTAATGCCTAGTCACTTTTACAGAGGTTATAGTCAAAAGACAAGTCTTTTTCCATTTGAAGTATTCTTTGCATACATTTTGTCATGAGTTCTGTTAAAATAGTATTGGTCAAGGACAGCGTTAAAAAAAAAAATCAGCGGGAAAAAATAAGGCCTTGGTTTTTAGGTTTTTTGGGGGGCTATCCAGTTTCCAAACTTTCCTTTCTAAAACTGAGAAAGAGAAACCTTTTTCCTCATTATTTCTTTTCTGGGAATGAACTTTCCTTAGTTCTCTAAGGCTTAGGCAGGAAGTTTCAGTTTGATTAAGAGGTTCCAGGGCTGGGTTATGCTCCTTTTATAACTTCACCCAGATATCTGTTGCCAAAACTGGACTGAAAAAATAAATTCCTAACAAAAATTGTTTAGCTGCATTGTCTTATTTCAACAGCTTAGTCTGTAGATGGACCCAGAAGGCTAGGGTCTATTTGATCCATCTTTTAAATCCCTGTGATGGGCAGACCTAGTTCAAATTTCTTGGGTTTCAAACATGTAAAATGACAAATGTATCCCGGCAAAGACACCTCTTCCAGAACACTGGCACATGTGAAACAGGATCCAAGTACCTGTCTAGACTTAGAGCCCCCATTCTCTATCAAGAACAGGGGACCATGGATTGGCAGCATTCTGACACAGCTCCTCTTGTATATAGCTCCTGAGAAGTTCCTTTACAGACAGAAGCAGTGTTTGGTACTGCTCTGCCATGCTGGAAAAAGAGGGACAGAAATTTGGTGGGTGATCCCATTTGAGAAATGTTCCCTGTAAATATTGTATAGATGAAGGGCAGGTGGTGAATAAATCTATTTGTACTGACACATGGTTTTGAAAACCAGTGCAGTAAATTATGAAACAAGAGTGTGCATTATGGGAAGACTTGTGATATTTAAAAAAAATATTTCCATCTGCCACGTTCCCTATAAAAAGTATGTATCTCTGTTAATTTTTTGAGGTGGGGGGGTAGGGGGTAGAAGGTAGCATAGCTTGCATTTCAACACAGTTGGTATTCCTTGCTTTATTCTATGTACAAATGGCTTCTGTTTCCTCTCATTTTGCTAATGGTACATGGCTATCTTTATTACATAAGACATGCAACCACACCCACATTGGGCTAAATCCAGATCCCTCTGAGATGATAAAGTGTTTTGCCATTATTTTCAATGGGAGAAGGATTCACCATGCAAAACATCCAGGAAATTTCTCATTGTTGCAGCTGCTAGAGTAGGGTTGTAAAACTGGTCTAGCCCCTTGAGCTGGATGAGTTGTGCAGAACCAGTCCATGGGCCTGATAAATGGTACAGGCCTGGGCTCACGGGCTGGATTGGGTCCACAAATCACCCTCCCCTCCATGCTGGATCCAGCACATGCAAGTCCTTTTCTGGCTAGTCTGGGACACAGCAGGAAGAAGCCTGGCATCCTGGATGTCCGGCCACTGCAGGAAAAAGCTGCATGCTGTTGGGGTTCCAGCACCACTGCTCTCCCCCAGGTGCCAAAGAAGCCAACATTTGTGGGCCAAATAATCTAGCTCTCTGGGCTGCATATGGCCTGCAGGCCACAACTGACACCACTGCCTTAGAGTAAACAAAGGCATGTCTACATTGTCCCTGTGCCATATCCAGGTGTGTGGACATGCAGCTCATTTCTGCTCCAGCTGGACCAATGCTGGAATATATGGTAGTTCTGAAGCAGCATTAAGTGCTTGGCCCAGCTCCACTCCTAGGCTCTTTGTCTTGCACGTGTTTCCTGGCACATGTTCAACGGTGTTTGAAAACAGCTACACTGTCTCATTTCTGGAATTTGGTGTATGTGGAGCTGGAGTGAGTGGGCAGAGCATGCTTCACAGCAATGTCCATGGACTCAGCATGGAGGCAGGGGATATATGCATTTAGTCAGATAGTGCTCTTGTGATGACTTAGGAAAAGTGTACTTAAGTTTGAAGAGTAATCTATCCCTGAAGGATACCCAATTGAAGCATTCTAGTTGGAGAGGTCTCTGCTTCTCTTTAGCAACGAGCATATATTCCAAACAAAATCCTACCCCCCTCCAAGAAAAGCTTTTATAAATATATGCTCAATTATACCCCAAAATACTCCAACCAAAAATCGGAAATAATTTTATACAGAAATTTATTGTGCAGAGGAATGATTTTCATTTCTCATTTACAATGGGATATTCAGGTCTGACATACAGTCACGCCACTGTTTAAAGTCCAGAACTACACAGAATATTTACATTCAAGTTTATACATTTATTCAAGTTCCATATTCGAGACAATCAAAACATATTACTAAGAATCTGTCTTCAACTCCAAAAATTTAAATTCTTTATCGAAGTCTATAAGAAATTTGTGGAAAATGGATGATTTCCTTTTCCTATGGTACCCATTATCTCCCAGTTCTTACTGGAAAAGAAAACCAACTTGAAGAAATTAATGTCTCAAAATACTTTTAGCTTTCCTATGTCAAATTTAGCCAGGCATTTCCAACTTGTTAAGCAGAAAACCTGACTGACTCCACATATAGGTGATACTCTCTAAGAGGAGGTTCATCTATGACATTATTGCAAATAATGCCTTGAGATACTGGATGTTGGGAAACTTCATACTTCTGGAATTAAAAAAAAAAAAAAAAAGAACATTGTACAAATGTTAATATTAAAATGAAATGATAATACCTGAACCAGATATAATAATTTATTTTTACCATAGTGTGGCTACAATGCAGCAACAAAATCCAGCATTTTTAAATAAAAAAATATGTTGTACAATAAAAAAAACATTCAGTAGTTCAAATAGATGAAAAACATTTAGCATACTAAAATCCAAAACATATTGTTTCCGGTGCTTTTTTCCTCTCCAGACTTATAACAGCTAGATAGAGTATTATATGCACTTACTTCAGACTACTACTTATTTCGATAATATTTTTTAAATCTGCTCATGAATCTCTTGCTTATTCAAGAAAGGTAGCTGAATTTAGGTTTCTTCATTACTTTCCAGTTTTACTTTTAATGAACTAACTAACATGAAAGAGCATCATCAGTCCCAGATGTAGTTCTGAGTTATATTTTGATCCAGCCCTGCTGAAGAGTGAGATTAAAAAAAATGTAAAGTTTCTGCTTACTTCATCAATTCTTTGGAATGTCTACTACTTAAACTATTCTTTCAGATCAATGATCTGAAAGAATCAAATCTTCTGCTCAGATTTCAGAGGGGATAATAATTAAAAAAATTAAAAAGTACTTGCCAAAAAAACACTGCCCTGGCTATCACAAAATAGGTGGACAAAGTGATTGTCTCAAATCTAGCTACCCTTAATACTTTGGAAAATTATTGATTTTGAAGAGGCAAAGCTAACCATTCTCACACTTCGAAGAGATCATTTTACACTTAGCAGAGCCATTTAATTTTTTCTGGCTTCATGTTGTGACATCTCCTCCAGCACTTGTGGACTGAAAGAGAACGGTAGATGACTGCACTGGTACCATTTCTAATTCAGATTCACGTACAAAGATCACAGCATCCCCACTTACATTTACTAGACACTGGGCCTGCAAAAACAGATGAGACAATATATTGTTACAAAACATGCAATTAAAAAAAGAAGTCTATTAATTATGGGATCTATTTTAAGCCAGTGAACTATCAATAAAATCAATTAAACTCCTATACCAAATGTCTTGTGGGTCATTCCAAAATGTTAACTCTAAGCCTAAAAAACAACCCGCCCCGCCCCACACTTTTGTGGAGTTAGTTTATATCCCCTAGATCTGTGAAGTGTCATACCTCACAATTCACTTAGTTTTTTTTCTTAATTAGCTAGTATACCCCCCACAGTCGTGTAAATATAAATGATACATATATTTCAAGAAATGAGCATGTTCTTAGTTTCTTGAAAATGGCATAGGTATAGTACTATTCAATTAATAACATTCTTAAGAACAATATTTTGATATATGAGAACCCCTAACTTTATCTGAAAATAATGTAATTTATTTATTAACTTTACATCATTTCAATACTTATATACAGACCACACTATTCTACTCTTCACATTTTAAATGAACTGAAAAAGGAAATAGCATAAACTGCACTATAAAACTTATTTTGCATATGTAAAGAATGGTACTGCATCTCTCAAATGTGCTCTATAAGGTAATGAAAATATTATTAACAAGCAAGTCATTTCTAACTGTTCTCTCACACCTATCAATGAAGTTTCATAACTATAACAACTTTTTGTCCTTCAGGAAAACTGAATTAATTAGTTACAATAATCTCAAATAATTACATTTTACTAAATGTCTTCATACACTAAACTGCAAAAGCACTTTTTAGACTTTCTTCTATTTTTCCACACTATATGTAAATATTCTATAAAATGGAAGCAAACAAATTTAATTACAGTTAAATTTGGATATCATTCCTCTTTATATCACATGTGATCTATTATCACAACTTCCATCATCAGTAGCTGACTTCCACACACATTAATAATACCTCCCCTTGCTTTGTTTATTGCTACTCGGGACCAACCACTTAAATGTCAACAACATCTGCTATCTCTACTGGGTAAATTTATCACTTAGGCCCCTAGCCTGCATTATGCTTAAGATGTAATTAACTGGTTAATCACATCTTATGTTGTGACCTGGCCACCCATTAAAGCAATTAATAGTGTCATAAAACAAGGAATAAGGCACAAAGTTATTCGACAAAAAATGTGTAATAACTTTGTGGCTGGTTCCTATCATGCCATTAATTGAATGTGTAGCCAGGTGTGCCGCATCAACAGTTCTGAGGCGGCACTATGTGGTCCCATGGCAGGGAGTCACATCAAATGATCCGGGATTCTAGCCACGGGGGTACACCATAGAATCACAGAGAAGTAAAGCTGGAAGGGACCTCCAGATGTCATCTAGTCTGCATGGGGCAGGATCATCCCTATTCAAACCATCATCTAAACTCTACAAAAGACTACCCCCAAGCCTGACACAACACAGATAAAACCGGGGAGCCACGGCAGCCAATGTCCTGCTTCTGTGAAATCTTATCAATACATGCTCAAGAGATCCCAGGTAGAGGGCCATGTCCCCTGCTACAGAGGAAGGCAAAAACCCCACAGTCCATACCAATCTGACCAGGGGGTAAAAATCCTTCCTGACTCCAAATATGGCGATTGGTCTGACCCTGAGTGGAGGGGCAAGACTACCTAGCCAGAGACCTCCAGCTTAGGTCCCAGTAGGAGCACTGGCACACCCCAGTCAAAATATCCAGCCTTAACTGTAACCAACACTCAATGCATCTGAGAGAGGCTTCAAAACAGCTTGACCTGTAGCAGAAAGAAGCAACCAGCAAAGCCCAGAAACATGGGAAATACCCATGGCAGAATATAAACATAGCTATGCCTGGATCATCTCTGACCAGTGGCTGTCCAACCTCTTCTTGAACACCTCCAGTGATAGATAGCCCACAACTTCCCTAGGCAGTCTATTTCACTATATCACTATTCTCAGAATAAAGAAGTATTTCCAGAAATTCAGCATAAACTTACTTTGTGCAACCTCAAGCCATTGGTTTGCATCCTCCTCTTTGCTACAAGAGAGAAAAGGTGCTTTCCCTCTTCTTTATGGCAGCCCCTCAAGTATTTGAAACCTGCTATCATGTCCCCTCTTAAGCACCTCTTTCACAAGCTGAACATGCCTAGTTCCTTCAGCCTTTCCTCATATGATTTTCTTTCCAAGTCCTTGATCATCTTTGTTGCCCACCTCTGAACCTTAGCTTCTTCATATCTTTTTAAAATGTGGAGCCCAGAATTACACACACTACTCCAGATGAAGCCTAACTAGTGCCAAGTAGAGAGGCACTATCATCTCCTATATCGTGCACCTAATGCTTCTACTGATGCATCCAAAACTGCATTTTCCTTTTGTGGGGCTGAATCACGGAGTCTATCAAGATTCCCACATCCTTTTCCATAAAGCTGCCATCCAGCCAGATGTCATCCATTTTATATTAGTGTTTTTGATTATTCCTCTCAATGTGTAGCATCTTGCATTTGTCCAAACTGAACTTCATCCTGTTAGCTCTAGCCCAAATTTGCAATCTGTTGAGCTGCTTCTGAATTGCACTAGCACCCTCCAGTGGTTTGCAATCCTTCCCAGTTTCTCATGTTGTCTGCAAATCTGTTCAAGAACCTTCGTATGCCAGAATCCAAATTATTAATAAATATGTTGAAAAGCATTGGGCCAAGGGCCCCTGTGGGATTCCACTCAAAATCTCCTCACATTCTGACATGGACTTGTTAATAATTACCCTTTGCTCGCAGCTACTGAGCCAGTTATCTATCCACCTTGTTGTAGTTTTTTCTATCCCACATTTCTCCAGATGTCCAGGTAAAGGTGCGATGGGATCTGATGTGCAATCTACACAGACATGCCTACTTCTGTGTCTATGTCTGATTTAACTGGACTGATTAAAACAACAATCTGATATAGACCCTTCTGTTATGACTGGTTTTATGTGAGACCAGCTGATGATTATTAATTAAGCCAGAAGAACCATCTTTTTAATCATATCTTACCTGATTTTTGTTTGGATTCTCCATAAAAACACACTGCTTCATTATATATGAAACAACTGCATTCCCCCCTAAGGCTGCAACATGAGCTCTCACCATTGCAAACACTTCAGCAATGAAAGCATGAAGAAAGCCACTGACACCGCCCTCCTGAAAAGCAAATAAATACTGCACAATAAAAAATGTCACTGCATATCTTACTTGCGTTTCTCTTTCATATTATTCAATTCTAAAAATTCTACCTAAGAAATATTTGAGAGTTTCTTCTTCCCCATAGAAAGTGCCTTGTAAAATTACACTTCAGGATAGAAGTAAAGACTGAACTTAAACACCAATCTAAGAATTATACATCATCTTAAAGATGAAAGAACCTCTGCTTAAAACCAAATGAATAGAACACATTACAAAAGTAAAAAAGAAAGAGAATGAACTGAGAATGAAAATAAAGAAATTTAGTTACAGGTGAATATTCTAAGTTATTACTTGATTATACCCACACCTTTATGACACTCCTGCATGCCTTTCCAGAATCTTCTAGACCAGGAATATCAAAGTTACTTGGCCCTCCCCCAGCCCAGATCCAGACTGCAGGCATCCTTATGGGACATATCTGGACCCACCTCCATCAATGGGGTGAGCATCATCTGAGTCATGATGGTTAATGCAGCCATCAACTGCCCTGCCATTGCCCAAATGCATCCTCAAATCGGGCTATATACCCTGGATTTTGGCAGTGGGCCTCATCCTAGAGCTCCTGCTCCCTCCAGGAGCCCTACTGGCCATCTCTGCAGGCTGTATTTTTGACGCCCCTGCTTTAGACCATTCTAGCTAGATCTGGTAGGAAGCAAAACATTTATATCTAGACTGTTTAATCTCAATGCTAAGAATGGACCTATTTTTATAACCCACATGCAGAAAATCAGTAGAGAGGTTAGGAACCAGAACCATATATTAAAATGATGGTTAAGAGAGAAAGGCCAATTTTTTTGCAATATTTCCATGCATAAAGCTAGCTGTAGTCAGAAGCCAAACAACAAACACCAATTTAGTATTACATATTGATTATGCCCTGTCAAAAGTCAAAATGAATGTTATTACTAAATCTGATACAAAAGATCAGAGTAATGATCATTTTGAGATTAAAAATCTAATGATGCAAAGAAAAAGGAACAGTTTAGGACAATGAATATGTAGATGGCAACAGGAGAAATTAGACAATATGGCATCCAATATGGCACCTACAGCTTTTGCAAAGAATTTTTTTGCAAGCAATTTACTTATTTTGCCATATGCTGGAAATGCTTTATATTTACAGAACCTCTGAAACTGTTAACAGGTTTCAAGACCACTTGAGAGTCCATAAAAGCAAGTGTCATAAGGTAGGAGCTTTTGTGTAGGATTCTCTCTCTCCATATATGTACAGACCTATATCTATATATCTCGGCATACGCATTTTCAATTGTTGCAAATCTTCCACTGTATTACAGCACACCAGAGGGCAGTGTGTTAGATACCACGCAAATAGAATTTAAACTAGAATTTAAAATTGTGAAGAATTCAGAAGGAGGACATTCAATTTCAAAAGTGACAGATTAAGAATATGGTTATGTACTATAAATACAGCTTGTGTAGCAGAATTAGCAGTGTAACTTCAGCAGTACAGATCCCACCACGATCTGCAAAAGGTGTCCAAACAGCCCAGAGAATTACTCAGTTGTTTAGCCAGTGAGACCCACACTCGTGCAGCTAGCGGCATCCAAGTTTAAAGCTATTTTCATTTCTCCGGAAGCTACAGACAATAGAAATTACAGCGTAGACATCGCCTCAGTCGAATCGGCTTTTTATAAGTGACAGTTTTCAGGTAAAAACTTAAAAAATTTACGAATCAGAGGATCTCATAACTTGCAAGACTCAAACGAAGTCAAAGCTTCTACAGGACAGCTATTAACGGTGAGCTGCTTTTGACATCTGAACCAATATCAACTGTGCAGTTGAAAGGATTTTCAAGAGCCATTCTCCATCTGCTCACTTTAACTTTATCTGGGGCCCTTGTAGTGTTGGTCTTAAATCCAAAACAGCCATCAAAAAACAAATGGCCCCATTAGTTATAAAAATATCTGCTCTTTTATCATGTAATATTTTCCCACTGGCTACATACTTTCTAACAATTTCAGAGATAAAACAACAACAATGGCATTTTCAGAACACAGGAGCAGCAAATACTCCCACCCACTTAACACACAGCCAAGTTTTGAAAAAATAATTCTTTTCCTGTGCCATGTGGCTAACTACAAGTGGGTCTCTAAAGACATTAAGCTATGGAAGCTCATTTGGCTTTATTAGTCTAAATTTTCAAAAAAGTGTAAAGCCCTGATATGCTGCTCACCTCACGTAAAGAAGTGGTTTCTCGTATAAAAAACATGTTGATTATTCCAAGATATTTGGTAATTTTTGCCCCCGGTATAAAAGAAAGAGGTGTCATCTTAACAACTGTGACGGTAGAATTGGTAGAGCATGGAACAGAACGGTGACGTGCGTGTCCCTCAGCCAGCGGGCTTGCTTTGTCAAGTGAAGCAACTAAAAAGGAGGCAAAGAAAGAAAAGAAAAAGAAAGTAACTATTGAGTAAGATCAATGATTTGTTCTTATAACAAAACACAACTCTTCTTTATGGGTTCGATATAGCTTGGTGACAACATTCAGCTGCCTGTGATGCTCAGCCATGTCATGAAAGGAAATCATCATGCAGCGCATGCAAAAAGAGACAAAAAGCTGGAGTGGAAAGTACTGGG
>NW_005842236.1:1391162-1410441 GCF_000455745.1 Alligator sinensis
CATACAACAATCAGTTGTAAAGTGAAGGTGAAAGGAAAAAGGTGCCATCGTTTTGAAATAAATATCTGCTGGAAGAATAAATTATTACAAGAGTGTGAAAGTTGTCATGTTTCCCCAGTGTAGCATTTTCCATTTAGAAAATTCCTTGTTATTGTCAACTTCCAGAAAGCCTTGATATTAATTAAAACAATCAGACCTGTGGCCTGGGAACTAGTGAAGTCACCATTTGCTAATTTAGTGACCACTGCCTTGTCACCTTGGTGGACAATTGCTGCCTGTTTGTCACCAGTAATTTTCTATTATGCATACACCTACACTCACAGTGTATGTGTATATATTATACAATAAATGCCTATTTATAGCTATATATTTATTGATAACTACTTTTTACTATGTAAACACTTGAAATATTGCATTTCACATGTTCAGTTCCTAATTCACTATCCCTATCCTAACTTGTTTTTAAACAGACATCAGAAAATGTCTGCAGCTTTCACACACAGATATTTACTCTACATTGACCTGCAATTCCACTGCTGGGTAGGAAACTCCACCCTTCACCACTGGGAAATCAGAGATATGCCTCAGATTATCATAATGTGGTAGAAACATCCGCCTACTTGTCTTAATTGATCCGCGCCTTATGGTCTGAGCTTTCAGTTTAATGAGCTCTATCCAGCTGTTGCATCTGTCTGCAAAGGAACTGTAATCAATTGACGTTGCTGAAAACACAGACAGAAAAACAAAAGAAAAATAACAAAGAAAAAATATGGATGATGTCTCTTGCTCATCTCAATGCTCCTTCTGATGAAGCAATTATTTGGGTTTGAGAAAGGACTTAACATCCTTTCCACATCTGTTTAAAGGAAGTTTCAGTATTGGTTTGGAAACTCGTTTTCCAAAACAGTGTACTAGGTTCTGGTGATGTGAACCAAGCTGTGAACTAAGTGCATGACTGGCTTTCATCACTGGAAAAACAAATGAAATCATTAACACTTTATTCTAGCTTTTAAAAATCTGCTGTTAATTCACTACTTCTGTTACCTTAAAGTTATTTTGGCACTGTTTAATCTTAATTTGTATTCCGATTTTTTCACAAGGAGCTTCATGTCATGAACTAAAGTTCCTGGATGTCATTACTGATCACATGCCATAACTTTAACCTGAAAAGTAGTTTTGGGTTAAGGGAAGAGTCATGAGCTGAAACAAACTGTTAATTTTTAAATGAAAAAGTATTTTTTTTGAAACGCTGTTCCCACACCTCCTGCCAAAAAGCAATTATCTTTACAATGCAAACTAAAGGGCTGTTTTGGTTGGTTTACAAGAACTCAAAACTGGTCTTAAGAACAATTTCTAAGTATCCAAGAGCCCTTTAGTAACTGATCATTAGCTTATTACCCTCTAAAACCTCAAAGGAATACAAATTAAAATTAAAGTAAAACAAAGGGTTAAACAGCCAAAAGTACTTTGTCTAGAAACTATCTTTGGCAGATATTGTGATAAACAGACTGTTATTGCTAATGTTACTACCTTTCTTTTGTAATTTCTTAAAAATATATTCTAATATTAATAAGCCACATCAGAGCATGCATTCCTAGGCAATTAGTAAACACTTCCTGGATGGAAGAAGGAACACCTGAAGTGTGCATCAATAGTCCAAGATTGCTCACCCTGTTGTGGCTTAGGGCTAAATTAAGCAAACTCACCTCTCTGTGCAGCTGGTATACCTGTGTGGGAACTTGCACTCTCCAGGACCTCTAATAAGACAAAATGAATTTCACTTAGGTAATGTATGAACAACATTAACTAGGTAAATATGCAGTTGAAAGGATCATTTTTCTTCTTCTAAAGGGACTTCCTATATTACACTGACAGAAAATAAAATCTACTGGTACTTTAAGGTTTCATTACAAACATGACCCTCATACATAATTTATACCACTATGTGGATTAGATGAATGCACTTTGGGAGCACACTGTAAACCAATACAAAACCATTATCTTTATTATTACATCTGTGCCCTATGATATAAATAGTAGTTACCACTTAGAATTCAAAAGTTGAATTCATTTATAGAAGCGTGTTTTGAAAAACAGATGAAAAAAGAATAATCTAATTATGGATGAATAAAACTATGAAAATAGTAGAGAATGATTTAGGAAGAGACACTGAATTAACTTATCTGTTGTTTGAATATAAAAACAGCTAGAAAGAAATATAGCAGTCTACATATGCAAAGAAGCAGTTTAATAATCAACCTAATTTGATGTCTATATGCACAAAGAATATACTTACAAAGGAACTAAGTATAGAGGAGAGAGCAAAATTCAAATTCACAGAATCATAGAAAAGTAGGGTTGGAATGGACCTCAGAAGATGGTTTAGTCCAATCCCCTGCTCAAGGCAGGATCACCTCTTTGTATGTCTAACCTATTCTTAAAACAGCACAAATGGTTCTCTTGCACAGCTACCAAACACATGGCCCCAGTACACCAAGAACACCCTAACTTGACAACACTAAGGCAGGGAGACAAGGGCACTGTCAATGTTCTGCCACTACAAGGACAGGAAGTTAACTGTTAATATACTCAAGAAAGTCAAGGCAGAGGATCACTGCCCCTGCTGCAGAAGCAGGAACACCCCCCACCCCATACTCCACACCAATCTGACTGTGGGATAAAATTCCTTCCTAATCCCAAATGTAGAGATCAGTGTGATCTGAGCAGAGAAGGAAGATCCTCTAGCTTAGTTGCGCTCAACATTTTTTATACTGCAGACTGGCAAACTAATTCAAAGAATTTCGGTGGACCAGGTAGAGAAACAATCTGATTTATATATTTAAATTTAATTTGTATGGGGTGGGGGAGGGGGTTGCGAGGATTGGATCGGGTTGGAGCACTGTAGCTGCCAGCACCAGGGAAGTAGGTCTGTGTGAAGTTTTGGTCACTGATTTGACTCGGCCCAATTCGGCGGCTGAATCTCTGAATCCAAATTGAATCAGAAGACCCTTTAATCTCTCTGAATCGAATCTGAACCCTCCAAATTGATATGGAGAGATTCAGAAAGATTCGATGATTCAGACATGGACACAGCTTTAAAATGGTTTTTCTATATACCTCAAGGTACCAAGCGGCTCATAAATGCTGCGATGGTGGGGTACCTGAACTGGGGAAGGAAATTTATCACCCTTTCTAGGGACTCAACTGTGGCTATGCTTCACACCACAATCTACCTCCAACTTGTAAGTGTTCTATCCCTAAAGCAGACTGGAAGGCAATGACACTGAGAATCATATATCTGCCTTTCAGTTTGCTCACTGCTCCTAAGAAAATAGTACCTCAATGCATATTTATACCTAACGTACCATAATTTCCACAGCCACCTCCTAAGGCATGCACTTAGCACCTTAATAGTGAACAGGTCAGGCTGGGGTTAATTTTTAGCTCAATGACGACTGCTCTTCTTCCCATACCGATACCCATGATCTTGGTATGCAGTACAAACAAGAAAGTGAACAGTTTTTGCTCTTTTACTTCACCATACGACTGTAAAAACTGGGGCAGAAGGTCATCATAAACATTTAAATTGTTATTCTAAAGAAACACAAACAGATTACTGTCCGTCTTGTCTTCCTCTTAAATCTCAAACTTATGACTTGTACACTTTTTGCCACAATAAAGCCTAGACCCTTATAGGTGGTTGTAGTTTAGACTGATCACAGCAAATTGAGAGCACTGAAATATCTATTCCAAATAAGTTTGCTGTTAGACTTGTCCAAGTTAAATAACTGCAAGCAGCTTTCCTCATTACTGCAACAGAGGAACAAACATCATACATCACGCACTCTTGTTTTACAGACAGACATATCTGAGAGATGTCAGCTGTACAAAGTACTGGAGGAAGATCTAAACAAGCAGAGGAACCTAATCAGTTTTAGTGAATGTCACCACAGGTCTTGATATACCATGTAGTGGTGGAACATGCATCATCTCGTGGAGAATGTATGCCCCACAGGATAAAAACAGAGACAAAATGGGAGGAGTTTTAACATTCCCAAGCAAAATCCCATGTCCATCCAAGAAGAGTGCCTGTGGGCAGCAAGTGAAACCAGGTTGGGTTAAGTCACAAGTTATCTCAGTTTCTACCAAGATGGAGAAATTGATAAGAGCAAGTCAAAAGGGAAGAGAAGCATTTTTAAATATTCAACGTAATTTTTTTGTACTTTAAAAGATTAGAAATATCTTGAAAGTTTTACACAGAATCAGTGGGGCTGGTAATATTTGTCTTCTAATTTCCCTAGATTAAACACAGCTAATTCTTTCAGCAGGTGCTGATGGAAACTCCACTCATTTCCTTTGCTTCACTCCCTGATGGCAAATGTTTCAGTAATCTTGATGACTTTTTGGAGGCACTGACCACTCATAATGAATCATTCCGCATTCCCCTGATTAACATGACATTTCCAAACAAGTATAAATTCAGTGGGGCTCTAAGGCTGAATTTGGATACTAATGCAAGTTCAATCTAGAAAAGAAAGCTCTACAAGATATACACCAATAGGTAACTGATAACCATGCCGAGCCCCTATTACAAAGTGATAACCAAACTTAAGGAGCAAAACTTGACAAAATTTCTATAAATACTTCAGAATGGTCAGTGTTCTTTATTACTAACAGCGCTAAGGTTTAAACCAGCCGACATGTTTACTTTGAAGTAAATTACTTGTACTCTGGGCTAAAAGTGGGAGAGATACACAGCAAAGATTTTCACTATCTTAAGTCAGCCCTTAGAAAATGGGAAGAAATTATACACTGGCTTAACTTACACCAGTGACTACTTGTGGATCTGCTTCCCTAGTCAACTGTGAAGTAGCCATTTGCTCAATGCAAACTTAATCTACTGGCTAAGTGTTGTAAGACTGCATATTATGGGCAACCAACTTAAAAGGTGGTCATTTGTCCACCCTTCAGGGTAGATTACTTTGTACAAATCATGTGATCTATCCACAGCCCCAGTGAACCTGAGCAGGAAGGGTGCTCTATGACCATAAAGCAAAACTATCAGGACCTATCTGTCCATGAGACAACATACTGATGCCTCAAAATAAAAACATTAAAAAACCCAACTTAAGAACTGGGGAATTTTCTGCTTGACTTGTGTAGAAGGGCACAAGTGTAAATACCGTGCATAAAACGTATCTTCTAAAAATGATCTCACTATAAAGAATAGATGTCAGATTGAATACTGCTGCCTTGTGGAACTTCCAGAGGGAAATAGCTCAGAAAATTTCAATGGCATGATAAAAGTAGCTTGATTCAACAGTCTCTTGTGATAAGGATATTTTCTTTGCTTAGTGAAGAATCTCTGAAATTGCTACCAACTGAGAAAGTTACTGACAGGGCCATAATGACTTTGGCTATGTGGGCCTCCTTGGTCTTTCCATCATTGTAGATTGAAAATGAGATGTACTGTAAACTTTCATATGATAGTGAGATCAGCTGGTATTTATTAGTTAAGGCAGAACTGTCTTTTTAAATAACAGTGGAGTAATTTGCTAAAAAACAAAAGTCAAATCTTAGCTAGTAGCCCCTGCAGCCTAAAAATATTAGATCTTGTTCTCCAGGCTGAGGGTAGTAATGACTGTGCTTCGTACCAAGTTCAAGACATCATTCTCTCCTTACGAAAAGTAAAGAAGTGTTTTGACAAGGAAATGTTAAGCTTATTTGAAGATCAAGATGAAAATGTTAACTTGAAGTCAGAGATGGTCAATTACAGTAGCGTTTAAAAAATATATTTAAAAACTTAAAATACAACAAAGCTTGAAAACTACCACTTGGGAACAACATCCATTAAATGTTCTCAATAAACAATTCTCAATATTAATTTGTAGAACCCAGCCTTAAATTTGCTATGAAGCTAGCTACACATCTGGGGATGAATATAGTTCAAAATATTATAACAATTTCCAAAACTCATCACTATATTCCACAGCACTCTCAAGAGGACTCAGACTAGCTGAATCCTTCCAGTGAGGTTTGTTACTAAAATTATCTCACTTGGTTGGCATGGTCTCGGATTAAAGCAGGGGTGGGCAATTATTTTGGGCAGAGGGCTGCTTACTGAGTTTTGGCAACCCATCGAGGGCTGAATGACAGGCAGCCAGGGGCACATAAATATTAATTTTCTAAATTTTTTAGGGGCCCTGCGGGCCGGATAGAATGGCCTGGTGGGCTACATTCAGCCCCCGGGCCGTATTTTGCCCACCCCTGAATTAAAGAGTGGAAATACAACATAGGGGTCAGCCACGTACTCAGCCCAAGAGGTGGGTCAGATAGAAAAGTTGGAACCTAATTCACCCCGTCTCCTTTCAACTGCTACAGCAGCCCTGGCATTCTAGTTATTCCTAGTATGGAGTATTGCTATATAACAAAAGTAGCAGTGCAAGCAAAAGCAAAAAAATGATGATCTGCAACTGTTAGCCCAGCTAAACCGAGAAAGAATTTAATTGGACAGGGGGAAAAAAGGCATTTTATCCATCTCAAAAACCTTTTCTCTGAAACACATCAAAGGATTGCTGCAGGAGACTTAACAAAGTTGGCAAAAAACTCTCGGAACTAGAAATGCTGGGTATCTACATATATAGGTACCTGTCGGTTCACTTATAAAGTCACTTATATTTAGAAACTTCTGAAAACTTAATTGCTCTCTGTGGCAAAGTGGGAACTCCCCAACCAGCCACAGTGCTAGTCTCCCACCTGCCTATAGGCACGCCTCCCACCTCTATCGCCTACCATGCCTTGCTGTTTAAAAATTAAGTTCTTAATTAGGCAGGAGGCTGACCTTCGTACGCCCTGTTCTCCTGGGCCTACGTATGGAGCTCCAACCACCCCTGTACTGCATCCCAAGCCTTGCAGATGTTCCTAAGAGCTGAGCTCTGCTCTAGCCTGAGGCCAGGCTCAACTCATCCCAGTGTTAGGCCTCTCGCTTTCTGCCCTATTACGGGCCACACTCATACCGCCTCCCCTCTCACTGAGGCCTCTCTCACTCCACCACCTCTCACATGGTCTCTCATACTGTCCCCTTGCAGGGCCACTCTCATACTGCCCCTCCTCTTCCTGGGGCCACACTCACCCAGCCCTTGCCCAAGGAGTTCTGGGGCTTGTTTCCCTGCACTCCCTGGCCAGCAAGTGGCAGCCTCTTGGGCCTCTCCTGTGACCCTTATCCAAGTGAGCGCTGGGTGGCTAGCAGAACACTGGTGTGACTCTGCCATTAGTCCCTCACGGGGTCGCTCACCCAGCTGCTCTGAATTAGGGGCTCCTGACTTGCCCCATTGTTTACTTGTGGCACTTCCTCAGCCGCCCCACCCAATCAGCCTCTGGCCCACCTGCGGCCTCAAGCACCCTAAGGCTTACCTGGACCTAAATTGGCCCCCAATACTAGCAGAGCCCACCCTCCAGCCCCCTGCTCACCGGGGCCCCTTTCATGCCTCTTCCTTACAGGGCCTCAGTGCAGTCCCCCCTGTTCGCAGGGCCTTACTACTCGCTGCCCTTGGTATCCACATATAACCATATCCTGGCCCCTCACTCATACTGGGCTCCTTGCTCCACACACACATATACAGTCGGGGAGCCTAGCCTGAGGTTTAGACACCCCTACTCACCTTTCACCAGAGTGGTAACTGGCCTGGCATTTCTAGGGGACAGTTCTGCCATGAACAGCCCCACCAGGCCACCTATCCTCGGCAGGGTGCAGTTTTAGGTCATGCCCAGGACCAAGAGCCACCTAACCAAGCTCATGTGCTCTTGCCCTTACCTCCTAGTGTTATTGGAGCAGCCACTCCACTGGTAGATGTTGTCTCCCCGGTGCCAGGCAGCAGAGTGCTGCCTCCAGCTCTGCTAGCCTGAATCTTAAAATGTCTGCTCATTAGAGCTGGGCCTCACCTGCCAGGTTGCCTCTTTAGGCTCTTAAAGTGAGCACACACCTTCCCCCTTTAGAACAGTTCCTGAGGAAGGTTCCCCCCTGCTGCTCTGCCAAAGCAGGCTCACCTCAGAGCCTGTTAAAGCCTCTGAGTGGCGAGCACCCCCTAAAGGTGCTCTACCACACTCTAGTTTGATCTCATTGTACTAGTATTCAGATTGATACATTCAAGACACATGCCCGCCACTCTGTTTTTAGAGAATTGAAAGGAACAAGAATGAAAGAGAAGAGGACTAGCTCCCCACTTAGGCTCATACACTTTTCTCAATGTATTCTGTACTTTTCGTCAAGATTATCTCTAGTGTTTTCTAAGACATTCCATTAGATTTTGTGTTACAAGTAATATGGTCAAAACAATACAAGCACAACCCTTAAACAGGCTTGCAAAATTAGCAGCCTCAGAATACCTTGCCTATACCACCTGTTACCCCAACACTGCAGGCAGTGTACTCTTTCAAGTTGGTTCATCTCCAGTGAATTTTCCTACAGACCCTCTCTATTAACCAAAAGAATTCTTCTTTTCTTTATTTCCCCATTTTCTCTCTCTTTTATTGGTACAGATGGGCCTTCTCACCCCAGAGATTAAAACTGTAGTTTTAAAAATATACTTTTAGGACAAGCTATTACACTACTCTTCTATATTGCCAATAGAATTTCCTGTTCAACCTCCTGCCTACGAATCAAGGACTAGCAATAGAATGCAGAAATATTTAACTCAGCTGTAGCCAACCTTGCCATCTAAAGAATTGTAGATCAGTACTTTACGAGAAACTGGCACACATCCAATACTTCTCAACAGATATCAGATATTTATCTCACTTTTCCTTCACTTGAGAACACAAGTGCTCTTTGCCAATTATAACAGACTTCACAAAATATTCTAGAAGAAAGGCTCACTTAGCTGGACTGACTGTAGAAATCAGCAAAAAGCAGTCTAGCAAGTAACTGCAAATTACAGATATGATGTTGGAAACATCATATTTTCAGCCCTTCTCTCTCCCAGTATCTATAATTTACACAGGAAAGTTAGAACTGTTATTTACTACAAGATTTCCAAAGCCAAGATGTTCAAATATCATAATACTTTAAAAATGCAATAGATTTTTTTTTGCTGAGTGAAGCTACTCAACCAGATGAAATTTGTCTGCTTGCTTTTAGTACAAGAACTTTGAACCATCACACAAAGTCAACTCAAATTTCAGGGAATGTTCATTTTATAAGCACAATACTACTGGTTGGATGAGAAACTGTCTTGTCTACTTTTGTAGTTTTAACCATATTCTAACTCTAATTTAACTAAACTTATTGGTGACAGCCTTTCAGCAAGGGATAATTTTCATAGTATAGGAAAACCTTATCAAGGCTGGTCTAGAGGTACTATAGAAAACAACAATCTTAAATAAGCCTACTACAAATAACACAAATGCAGGAACAAGTAGATCCAAAAATTATTTTATTTTTATCCATCACAGCTCTCCTCTTTCCTGCCTTATAGCAGTAGTAGTCATAAAAAAATAAAAGTAAACTGAAATCCTAATGTATTTAATGTCATTTACTTATGAACACTGTGTTGTTTTTAACCCCCAGCCACTGCATGCACACACAGTCCTGGCTGGGGAAAGCCCAGACCCAACATGTCTTTGACAGGCCTGAGGCTTGCTCATGGTTGCAATGGAATTATAAGGCTCCAGGTGAGCTCAGCTTGGCTGCTTGGGATGCCAGCTTTTGGGCTGAAAAATCCGTCATCAGGCTGAGGAAGCACCTGCAGTGTTCCTGGACGAAAGGAATAGTAAAGAAGCCAGAGGCTGGCCTGGCCCGCAATGCAGGCAAGAAAACCAGTCAGTGAAAATGGAAGTGGAGGCATCAGGGGGTGAAAGAGACAAGCTGGAGTAGTGGGGAAGGGTGATGTAGCAGGTAAATGTGGAGAGGTACCTGGGGAGTCAGAGGTCTGCCAGGTTGTAGTGTGTCATAAATCCCATATCTATATTGAGTCCATGAGTTTCTGTACCTAGGAGGCTGATGAAGTGAAGATCATAGTCCCGGCTGTGAAAAATGGTTTGTAAATTCCCTTTGAGGAGAGGCCCAGAGACTGGAAACAGAGTGGGGTTTTTTGTGAGAAATGTGCCCCCACAAGTAGTTGGGTATTCTTGTCTTTGATAGATTCTAATGTGCAGTTTGTGGGAGTACTGGAGATATGTTGGCAGGTTTTGTGTTTTGAGCTGTAGGCTTCTGGTGATGAGGTTAGCGAGGTTTGGTGCTTGTTTGAATTTACAAACCACTTTTCACAGCTGGTCCTATGAACTTCACTTCATCAACCTCCTAAATACAGAAACTCAAGGACTCAATTTAGACATTGGATTTATGACACACTACAACCTGCCAGACATCTGACTCACCAGGTACCTCTCCATTTTTACCTGCTACGTTCCTCTTCCCCCCCTACCCCAGCCCGTCTCTCTCACCCCCTGATGCCTCCATTTCTGTTTTCACTGACTGGCTTTCTTGCATGCATTGCATGCCAGCCTCTGGCTTCTTTACTAATCCTTCCATCTAAGAAGAACACACAGACGCACCAACTGTGGGTGCTTCCTCAGCCCAAGGAAGGGTTTTTCAATTCGAAACCTTGCTAGGACATATTTCTCTAACTATTCAGTTGGTCTACTAAATGATACCAGATTGATCCAAATAACCTTGTCTGCCAGTGCCATGTCCTTAGACCAACATCCCCAGCACCTGTCCCCGGGTCAGTTGACCAGAAAGACGCAGGGCCCTGGGCACATCTAAGCCCCAGGGCTGGGGCTGGCAGGGAGAGTGCTCTGGCAGCTGCTGGAGAAGAAGCTCCTGCAGGAAAGGAAAGAAAGGCTCTGTCACAGTTTGACTGCCTGAGATGCTGCTGGTGCTACTGTGCTGCAGTGCACTGCTTACCTGTTGTTATTTGAAGTGGTGGACTGGACTGAGGCTGTAGGGGAGGAGGAGACCTCACAGGGGCACACTACTATGTTGTGTAGAGGCCCCAGCACCAGTGAGGGTGTGCCTTAACACATACACTCACTGTCACCCATGGTCACAAGTTTTGCTTGTCAGTAGCCTGAGGTGCCGTTTCCCAGAAACCCCTGCACCTATCTCCTTGAAACTTGGCAAGCCTCATACCCTCAGAAGGGGCTACCATGCCTTCTGTTTTCATCCAAATCTGCCCTAACACACACACACACACACACACACACACACACAGACACACACACACAACACGAGTTTTGTTTTCAAGATTCTGAGGTGCAGTTACCCAGAAGCCCCAGCACCTATCTCTTTAAAACTTGTCAGGCTTCATGCCCTCAGAAGGGGCTACCATCCCAGCAATTTTTTGTCTGAATCAGCCAAAAAATGACAAAGTTATAGGTATTTCAGAGATTCCCCATTATAGTCTATGGCTGAATCTCTCTGAATCGGCACCAAATCCGAATTGAATACTTCCCTATTTGCACAGGCCTAGTGTTTGTGCCTGAAAGCTTGTAAAGAACAATTTTTCCAACTATTTATTTGGTCTAATAAAAGATATCACATTTACCCAAGGAGTCAGTGTGCAAGTTGCAACGGTCTAGTTGGTCTACTAAAAGAATTCGCCTCTAGCACACTGACTAATTGTATTCTTAGATCAACATTGCTACAGGCTTTATCCTTGATACATTTGATACGTTAACCCAAAGAACCTTGTCTGCAAGAAGTGATGAATGCCTTCTTTTTTCATGGTCTTCTATAGGTCCTAGACATCATGCACAGAACTGAAGCAGCAGCTCCCACAACCTCTTTCTTAGCTTGGTGCTTCAAACAACTTTCCCTCATTCCATTTCCAGGTTTCCTTTGCACCTACCTGCATAGGAAGTTACAGGGAAGGAGGAATATGGCTAAGAGAGCTAGGAAAAAGTCCAAGAAATGGAGAGGGCTGGCTTCTCTATACAGTTGCTGCTGCTTTTCAGACCTGTGCTGGGGCCTCTGAGAAAATGCTAACTTTTCATTTGCATGATCTTTGGTTTTACTTTACAAAGAACAGATCCAAGTAGTAAGTATTCAGACAGATTCTCAAGTTGAATTCAGCTCTTTATTGCTCTGAGATAATAGTAATAATATATACTTTTTTGTTGGAAAAACTTTAAAATCAGATATAAAAAATATCTATCAGCCTTTGTAGACTTATGATGTAGGGATGATAAAAAAAAAATCACCATTTATTCACTTACGATTAATATACCAAAAATATTTTGTAAGTATGCTAAATCCAATTTAAAATATGGGAGATCAAAGTAGGTAATATATTACTGAATTAGTTATACAGTTACTTTGAAGTCTCAGCACCTGTGTGTAAAAAGACAAAAGATTAAATCAATGGCTGGCCAGAAGTTTTAAGTGGTGTAGTGTACAACTGAATCAATGAGAAGAACACTTAGAACTAAGTGATTTAGTTACATATGGAGTAGATTACCCTGTAGTGGCCAGAAGCTATTATGCAAGCAGAGTGCTCCAATATTAAGCAAGTAATAGATATTACACTTACTAATACAGAGATCTCAATGAAATCTTTACTAAAAAGAAATTAGAGATGCCATGATACTTAATTTAATGGAGAAATAAGAGCCAACCAATTATCAAAAGAACACAATTTGGTTGTAGGACAGGTTGTTTCTTGCTCCCACACAAGTCTCAGGAAATATCGTTCCTTCAGTCTAATGAAGGTTGGGGAGACTATCATAAAGACAAAAGAGGAGAGACACCCCTCTGCCCGGAAATGATGAAGGGAACTTAATTATGCTTTTCCCTCCTATTATTATTATTTTTATTATTTTCATAACTGGTTAATCTATTGAAGACTTACTCTGAGGGCCAGGCTATAACTAGTGTACAGTATTGACTGATAGATCCTAGGGATGTAAATATTATTTAAAAAAATATTCGTTTAACCTCCTCTAATTATATCAGTTAAATGACTAACCAATAACACAGCTGCTGCTGGGAGCAACTCCAGGCTCCTGGGGCCATCTGACTGGGGGAGTGGGGGGCAGGAGGGAGAGGAGGCCAGTCCAATCAGACAACATAGCCTACATGAAGGCCCTCTGGGAGGGAGGGAGCACATCTGAATGAGCAGCTAACTGCTTAACTGATGAGTCTCTAAGCTGCTCCCTGTTTTCCTCTTAGACTATGGGTACTAGTTCCCCTCACCCTTCCTGCTCGCCCTGTTGCCTTCCGATTTCTGATGGGGCACTGCGCAGCTTCCCTTACCCTCTTCCCCTGCTAGACTGCACCTGACCCTAGCTGAAGGATAACCAGTAAGCTAACTGGTTATCACTGCACTTATCAGTTAAATTATTAACCTTTCAAATCCCTAATGAACCCCAGACCACTTGGGAAGCTAAATGCAAGCAGTCCAATAAACAAACAACAAAAACAGACAAATGGTTTAGGAGTAACCATACTATGTGAAAGTCAATTTTTTGATACCACATATACCACATATAAGAATACTGGATATATGCATTGTTTGCTTAATTATGTAATACAATGCTAGTCCCACCTTTTAAACTACTATTTAGATTTGAGATTCTAAAAAATACCAGCTTTCTGCATGAGCTAAGTGCATCAATTGCTTAAGTGCACAGGAACTTGTTGGTCCCACTATCAGATTTATAATGTAACTGAGCTCCATTTACCATATTTACTTGCAGGCCACATGTACCTTCCCCCAAAAATTAGCCCTCTAAAATTACAGTGCCTGTCTTAAATAGGTGGGCTGATTTTTATTTGCTGGGATAGAAACACGGATGAATAGCAGAGCAATCTGCTTAATTCTGGCTACCAAGATGGCTGCCACTTGCTTCTGGCTCCAATAAGCAGACAAGGTGGAGTCCTGTGTTGACGCTGTCACAGCCATAGCTATTGGTTGAGCATTGTAGTTTGTGCCTGAAACTGAGCGGGCTCAGTGCAAGTAGGCTGCTGCATGCAGTCTATAGTATGTCAGTGAGGCTTATAGTATATACGTAGTACTTTACTATTTGCAGGAACTTCTATAAAGAACTAATTAAAATAAAGAAACCTTTGTTACTGCCCTTGTAAGGGTCTTAGGCCTAGCCTTGTTACCGTCCTGCTGCACTAGAAAGTTCCTGCTGCCTCACCCAGACCCTCTTCTGGGATGCCACACTTCCTAGACACAGTTTTTCCAGTCTATTACACAAGTCAGTCAAGCATTTGGAAGAATTTTTTTTCTATGTTCTGCCTTCCAAAAACATGCCTTATTGGGTGACATGACTTATTAGAGGGGGAGAGGGGTGAGACATGAAAATATGGTAACTGTATAATTAATTGAATTGATTGGGACCTGTCACTGTCTAGGCTGCTATTAGACGAAGGTAACAAGTCGTAAGTGGGAAAAAGTTTGGCTCACATTATTCCTGCAGTTAATGAAAATGGCTTACAATAAGCCATTTTCTGTTCTGAGCACCTAAATAAGGTTCATGGTACTTTTATTAAAAAGAAAAAATAGATTTTGTACAGAGGTTATGCATATTAAAGATCTTCCATAGGCACCAATTAAGAAATTAAACAATATAGGCGTAAGGAATAAAAATTAAAAACTATTATCATATCATACATTCTATAAATCTGAATGAATGCGGTTGAACAAATCCAGTTCCTTTCTAACATATTTGACGGTAGGCAACAGGTAGGTGAAGGAGTTCTTCAAATCGCCTAGAAAAAAGTATACCATGATAAACAAATAATTGTCTATATCTATTTAAATTTCCTCCATCCCAAGGCGTGTGGGGCCAGATTTTCAGCTAACACACATGGAAGTCCATGTGCCTAGACTTATAACAGCTGACAATACGGCCTTTCAGCATACTTTACACAGAGGAACTGCTTTACTTGGCATTGAAATGCAGCTATAACTGGAGCTTCAGCAGCTTAGAGCAACTGTACAAAACAATTCAACAGCCATCAGTAATAGCTCCTTTCACTTGCTCCATCTAAAGTAGTGAACTCCATTAAGAAAATTGTACAAGGGAAACTAAATGCTCTTTTACTCAACCGAGTAAGAGTTCAAAGTCCACCAGAGAAAACAATTTTTTCTATGCATGAGACAAATCCAACTATCATTATTGTAATTATGACTGATATTTGAGCCTGATGCAATGGGCAGTCATTTTACACAAGATACCTGTGGAAGCAACACTACATGGGACACAACTACAGATATCCAGCAACAATGAACCATATTATGATGATCTATGTATAATAAAGAAAATGGAAAAGATGGTAAGTAAAAAGACAGGAAAGCTGGGGAAGAGGGATGGGAGAGAAAAGAGTGCTAGGCTGTCCTCTTTCTGAAGCTTGAGAAATCTGACTGAAGGTACATTTGGAGTATCACTGGATATCAAAAATGACTCCGAGTTCCTTTCATGAGAATGTAATTCAACAACAGTAAGGGTGAGTAACTAGAAAATCAAAGACCAGATTTTTCTTTTCATTTAACCAACCTTTAGCTGGTGAGAATGGTTGAGAAGCAAGAGGATCAGAGCAAAGTTCTAATGGAAACTGTAGCTGCTCTTCATTGTCCGTAGAGGCTTAAACAAAAAAACCCAAAATATACAAACACATTAAACAGATAATTAAAAAAAAAAAAAAGTCTTGCCCATATAAATACGAACTACAGATGTAATGGAGTAAGAACTGACCAGAGTACATTTACTCAACATGAACACATCACAATGTATGCTGTGTGTAGATAAACAGTTAGATGTTTGCTAATACAGCTGCAAAATGCCTGAATAATGTAGAATCTGAATTCTACTCAACAGGGCTTGATTTAAAAGTATTTTAGAGAAAAGACCTTTAAACCAACCTCTGCATTTTAGGTCTCCCTCAACTTAGTTAACAACCCAAGGTAAATTTCCCATCTATTTTTCTACAACATATCCTTACTTACCCCAGATTTAACATGTGAAAGAAGGGGGGCTGATCAGCTTGGATACTTAAGTCTACTATCCACATGCAGCAAATATTAGATGTAGAAGCAAGCCTCATGAGTGAGGTTAATGTATGGCTGAGAAGAGCCATTTACAGGGTTGAAGAGACTATTCTATCTTTAAACTGAGTCCATTTATTTATTTTGTTGATAGGGAGACAAGTATAGCAATTATCCTTCAATACTAGAAGCCAGACTGCATATATCATGATATTTCACAGAAGCTCGAGGAACCCTGAGAAGGAAATGGCTTTCTATTATTATTGAACTATATTAGTGTTAGAAACATATTGCTTTGTAGCTCAGTATCAATTGCCAAATTATGAGAATAAGCACAAACATTCTGTGACAATTACAATCTGTTGTTCAAAATATAGTGAAAGCAGAAAAATGTGAGAGCCTACAGGGTATAGTTATACTATTCATACTTTAGATTTAATTAAAAAAGTATCAGAAAAACTGACACGTTGAATATAAAAAGGCAAGAATTCTGTTTCACATCATACTAATCCTGTTGGTTATAAGGAGTTCTCCAATGAAGATCTAGGTTGTTTAACTGAAATTAAAAAGTAATATAATTTGCTGCATAAAGTAAATTTCTTTCCAAGAGAAATTATTATAAAAATTGATTAACCTGAAATCCCTCAAAATGTTTACCTCTCTGCAATGATTTTTCTGCAGGGACTTTGCTGGTTTGTAAAGCTTGATTTTTGTCAAATGTTATTGCAACTGCTGTGACAGCGACCTGCAATCATAAACACATAGCACACAGGTTTAATGTAAAATCTCTCTTGCACTGTCTTCCAAAATGTTGTAAGGATTAAGGTTCTACACTGGGGAAAATTTAATACCATGTAGATACTAAGAGTATATTCTGATTTTTCTTCTTTCAGTACGTACATTCTTTATAAAACTGTACTCTAAGGTATGGGAAGGCAACCGCTGGCATGTGTGGCACACAAAGGCATTTTGCTTGGCACTCAAATCTCAGGGAAGGGGCTGGCACTTTGCCCAAAAACACTGCCAACCCCTATTCTCCCGGAGCACCTCATGTATCAGTGCTGCCCCTGTGCTTCAAAATGGTGGCGGGGCAATACATGAGACAGGGGAGGCTGCTGGAGCACAGTAACTGCCACGATCCAGCAGGCTTGATTAATTGAGTCTGCTCTCATGTGCTGGAATTATAGCGTGTCAGAGCAGCCTCTAAATTAGAGTAATTTATTAGTTATCAAAATTATAATTAGTGATACAATGATGAAATACAGCAGATAAGCACAACTTTCAACAGAAATGATCATTAGAGAACTGAGATTTATTGTGAAATGCAACCTAACATTATTTTAGGTAAGCTTATGATTTTGTTCACAAAACTTTCTTTAACTAGATTTTTAAAGTATTGTAATAAATCTTTTGCCTTCAAGTTGCAAAAGCATCTTGTAGCATCAGTTAATTAAACTTCATGGTACTTTTAAGATAGGCAAGATACATACACAGAGATCTTTTCACTGACTGGAGAAATTAAGTCACACTTTCTGTTGTCAACAGAAGCTGCAGAACAGTTCATAGCAGCAAAGTACACAATTCTTTCAAAAGCAATGAGGATGTACATTAGATTAATTTACAACAGCATGAAAATTTAGGTAACCATAATGAAGTTATCAGAGTAAGAATTTAGCAAGGACATAGCCCTATTTTTATGGTACACACCATGGGATCTCTCATGGTTTTTAGTTCAGACTTTCAGTTTCTAACCCCGTATGAAAGATGGCATTCCAGCGTCCCCTAAGGCCTCCTTGTACTCTAGTTCTTAAAATCAGAGGAGGAAGAATTACTAAATCAACACAGTTCTTTAACCCTCCATAAACATAATAGTGACTCAGTCTAGCTTAGTTCATTTCACAAGAAATAATGTAATCAGAACAAAAGGCTACAGACATTACAGGCAAACAAACTTAGCTACCTGAATTAATTCATCCTCTGGAAGAGCAACAGTGAAATTTACGTGGCAAAGGCAGCAGGGAATCATGGAACGTAGTTTAAAATATAGACTCTGTTGAATATAAGACACGATTTGTGTTATTCTATATTACTGTTATAGTTATCGCTGATTAATTTTGGAGACAAAAGACAATTCCATTTTTGGAATTAAAAAATCATTTCTCTAATAATTTCTTTTAAAACAATTAGTGAGATATAAACAGTTATGATTAAGTTTAGTGCATTCTGCTGCAACAGTTTTAACACTAGTGCTTCTGTAACAATCTGAGACAAAGAGAAGATTCTTACTTCATGACTCTTGGAAATTGTTAGTATTATATTCAGCATTTTTAATATTTTGAGAAATGCTTACAAATTAGATATTCTAAAATAAACCAAATCTAACTGTATAAAATAATCCTAAACAGACTTCAAAATGTTACACTTAAGTTTACTTGCGTTTAAATGAATTCATCTGCTGTAAAACTGTTTTTTGTATGTCATAAAGTTTCATGATACCACTGTTTAACTAAAAACATATTTCTAAATAGTAGGATTCCTACCTTAAGCAGATTCTCACAGAGATCATTAAAGTTCTTGTTAAGCATTTGATTCGTTAGGGTAATGTTGCTTAATCTGGATACTCTTACCGATGTGAACATCTGAAGCAGAAAGTTACAAGCTTGCCTTAAATTTTCCTCAATTTTACATTTAAATGTTGCAACAGGAATAAAGCAAATGATTATAAACTGATTGCTTGTAGTGATGATTGAGACAAAGAAAGAAAAAACTAAGGCCTATGGCCTAATACTGAAAGTAAGTGCTTAACTTTTATATAAATTTACAAAGTAAAGGAAGTGTCCAGAAAAACTGTTGTAAGTATGTATAAGAATATGAAAAAAAAAAAAAAAAAAAAATCAAGGGCGAAGTAGTGTTGTGGGAGGAGCCATGCTCCACTTCGCATGTACATATAAATAACATGTTCAAATTCATCTGAACTATAAAATCTAAGTTTCATAGATTTCATAGACATTAGGGCTGGAAGGGACCTCGGAAGATCATTGAGTCCAGCCCCCTGCCCAAAGGGCAGGAAGTCAGCTGGGGTCATAGGATCCCAGCAAGATAAGCATCCAGTTTGCTCTTGAAGGTGTTCAATGTAGGCGCTTGAACCACCTCCGGTGGCAGGCTGTTCCAGACCTTGGGGGCTCAGACAGTAAAGAAATTCTTCCTTATGTCCAGCCTGAAACGGTCTTGTAGTAGTTTATGACCATTCGACCTAGTCGTCATCCCTTGGGGCGCTCTGGTGAACAAAC